>NW_010134950.1:0-473 GCF_000699245.1 Pterocles gutturalis
AAGCTCTCTCCGCCCTGGGAGCCCGGGTACAGCCGCTCGCCAGTGTGGATGCACTTGTGGACGACCAGGGATTTGCGGCTGCTGAAGCTCCTTCCGCAGCCATCGCAATAGTAGGGTTTCTCTCCGGTGTGGATCAGCTGGTGCCACAGGAATTGTGAGCTACACTTGAAGCTCTTCCCGCACTCGCCGCACTTGTAGGGCCGCTCATCGCTGTGAAAGCGCAGATGCCTCTTGAGGTGGGAACTGCTCTTGAAGCTCTTCCCGCACTCGCCACACTTGTAGGGCTGCTCCCCAGTGTGGATGTGCTGGTGGCAGACCAGGTCCGAGGGGTACCTGAAGCTCTTCCCACACTGAGAGCACTGGTGGGGCCGCTCGCCGGTGTGAACGCGCTGGTGGATGATGAGATCTCTTCTCCGGTAGAAGCCCTTCCCACACTGGGAGCACTCGTGGGGCCCCTCCCCGGTGTGGATGCG
>NW_010134951.1:0-1366 GCF_000699245.1 Pterocles gutturalis
TTTTCTTTCAAAGTTTATTTTTATTAAAAACAAGAGGAGAAGCTTGGGCTTCCAAAGATGTCTAAAAATTGATTTATGGTTAGTATAAAGACAACAGTATAAATAACAAAGGAGGCGGCAGCTGCTGCACAGATTGCTATGGAGACCCTAATGAAATTAGCACTATCAGAGGGTTTCTAATTTTTTTGCGTTCTAAGCTTATAATTTCTTTCCTATTTCAGATAGACAGAGTGTAATTAAAAAAAAAAAAAAAAAGAAAAAGAAAAAAAGAAAATCGTCCACCAAAATAATAATAATATGTGCGATAGATACCCAGTCAATAAATAAATGTTAACCTCACCGAGGCTTTTGTATGCAGAATTTGATCTGAAACAAGATGGGATGGCCAAGCGCCCCACTTTGTTGATCGTCTCCTCAAAGCGGCCGTGCTTCCAGCCCAGCCAGCTGCCAGCCAAGCCACCGAGGCGCTCCAGTGGGGCCAGCCGGTTAGAAATAAATACTTTAAAAATACGTTCGATTTTTTTTTTAAGTGTAACGGCTCTTTGTGTGATGTCACAGTTTGTTTTACTCTATTAATGACTTACGACTTGCTGTCTTAATTAATCCTTACATAAACTACAAACACCAGCCACTGTTACAACTGTTCAAGACTACTCTCTCAACTAGCTCAGACTGAATATACTAAATAGGTGAAATGTAAGTCACCACGGACCTGAATCGCTCTCTCGAAGTGTTGGTGAAGAAAACTCTACAAATACCCACATAAATACATTAAGACGAGGATAAATTATCAGTGATACAAAAATGTCTCGCTTAAAATAATAAATACATATCATTTAGTCCGATGCAATTCTTTACGTTACAGAAGAATTCATAAATTAACTTCTCTGAAATAAGCTTACGCGCGGGCGAATTCCCACCGCCCAGGACTGGTCTAAATACCTCAGCATGACGCGCTGCTAACACTACGGCATCTCTAAGACTTACCTTCAAGTTACACCAAGCTTACCAGTCCCTCGGTTGGCAGTATATTGCACTGTCATGCTTAACACAGCTCTAAGAGAAAAGGCTCCTGCTCACGGACCTACTCGGGGCTGCGGAAGAAGGAAGGAAGGAAGGGAGCTGCTAGGGGAGACAAATCCACTAATACTGTTGGCACTCGAGCGCAAAGTAACACTGTCCCGTCAGAAAAGTGAGGTAATGGAGAGGGGAGCGGGCCCCCCCGGCCGTCGCCCCGCTACAGATGCGTGAGCTTGGGCGCCTCCTGCATCCGTCCCTGAGAGCTGTGGTGGGAGGAGAGGTCCGTGTAGGTGGGGTGGGGGTCGCAAGGTCCGTGGTGGTGGCCGCCGGGGATCTGGGCGGCGCA
>NW_010134952.1:0-238 GCF_000699245.1 Pterocles gutturalis
TAATTATATTTTTTATAAATAATTTATAAATAAATGAAGTTATGTGCTTCACATAGATGGCCGCAACTATTTCTAGTTTTTCTGTACTGCAGTATTTTTAAAGCTGTTTTCAGCTTGTATTTGTCAAAATCCACCCATGCTTTGTTCATCTCCCTTCCATTTCTATGTGCACCTTGAACAGATGTAAGATGTACATCTATATGAGCCTACAGCATTGGGACCACCTGCTCCACCCGTC
>NW_010134952.1:343-585 GCF_000699245.1 Pterocles gutturalis
CTGCAGAGTGAGACCTGACGGGTTTGCTCAGATCATCTTCTGCTAACTGTAGAAGTGAAACCTTGGTTCCTCATCTCAACCTTCAGCGTTTAAACCAGCAACTCATTTCTTTCTCACATGTATCAGGCTGCATACTTGCAAGTTAAAAAAAAAACCCCTAACTGCCACACATTCCGGAGGGTTTGAACCCAGAGCTGGGTGCTCTTCAGCAGAACAGCACACACCGCATCCGCGGTGCCCCG
>NW_010134953.1:0-1421 GCF_000699245.1 Pterocles gutturalis
GTCCCGCCGTGGTGCAGGGAGGTGATGCCGGAAAGGGGGAACCGTTCCCCGGAACCCCTTGCCCAGCGTTGCCGTCTCAGCTGGATTTCGGTCGAATTAAAACCCAAAGAGCTGAGGCAACGTCAGAAATCCGGGAAGGTGCTGCTGCGGAGCTGAGCAAGCCATCCCGTGGAGAACAGGGCGGGAAGAGGAGCTGGAGCCTCCTGCGATGCTACAGCGAGGGTGAGTTTCTGGAAATCCGAGGAGATGGTGCTCGGGGGAGGATTCCCTGAGTCCCTGGAGGCTCACGATCTCTGCTCGGCTCAGCCTCGCCCGCGCTGGGTTTTCGCCTCGCCGGGGCGGGGGTTTCATCCCAAAACCAGCTGGGCAGGGACAGCGGGGTGCGGTGCTGGGGGACGGTTTCCGCAGAGGGGGTACGGGCCAGGTCTCGCTCCGCCGTGGTTTTTAAGGGAGCGTGTGCCCTCTGCTCTGCTCAGAGCAGCAACCGCGTAGGTGAGGAGGGAGCGAGGCAGAAGCAGGGGCTGCAGGCTGGCGGCTGCTGTTCTGCTGCGGTACGTGGTGCGTTTCTGGGATAAAAAAGTCAAAAATCAACCTTCTCCTGCAAGACTGGTTTTTTTTTTTTTTATTATTTTCTTTCCATTCACTGTTTCACCTTGAAAATTCATTTTGGAAAGATTCCTCTCTCTTTTGGGAGCACTCAGGGCAGCATGGTCTGAAGGGAACGTCTCGCTCTGAAATCCCCAAATATTTGCAGGAGGAAACACAGGTGTGCTTCTGACAGCAGTGACGCTGGGCAGAGCGGGTTTTGCTCCATCTTTGGGCGTGCAGATAAAGCAGGGTTTGTTTGAAAGGCCGGCAGAAAGATGCTCTTAAAGCCCGATCCGCTCCTGGCTGCTCCCCAAAACCGACGTTTGCTGACCCCGAGGGCTGTGGACCCAGGACCGGCTTTAAAAAATGGGATTACGCCAAGGTTTTGTGTTTCAGGTCAGATTTTGGCTCTTGCTTCTCAAATTGGCAGTGCTCGGAGATTTTTTTTTCTTGTGCTCTTGTTGCTGAAGGGTAGATTTTGTTTTATGGGGCGGTTAGAGCCCCTATGAGTGGCCACCGCCCACCGCGGGGTCGCCCCCCAGCACAAGCCGTTGTGGCTCTTTGGCCCTTTTTGCTCCAGGTCCAGGTGGAGAAAAAAAATAAAAAGGAAGAAAAAAATTGAGGGAATTTGGAAAGGGTGATGCAGGGATGGACGTGCACCTTGCGGGGTGGGGGGAGACTGTGCCCTCCATGTGCTCCTGCGCCCCTTGGGTGCACACAGGGGGGTCAGGTGCAGGGTGGGGGGTCCTGCATCCCCCGGGGTGCACGCACAGGGGTGCAGGTGTGGGGTGGGGGGTCCCACATTCCCCGGGATTCACGCATGGGGGTGCAGG
>NW_010134954.1:0-258 GCF_000699245.1 Pterocles gutturalis
CGCGTCCGCCCTTAACAGCGGGGCCTTGCGGGGCTGCCCGCGCCGCGCCTGAGAGAAAGTCCCGGGGAGCCGCCTGCCTGGTTGCCTGCAAGAAGAAAACCTCCTGAAGGGAGCGCTTGGGCGCTGATCCCGATAAACGGCCACGGAACTCTTCCGGCAATAGTTAGTCTCTTTCACTAAGGCAGAGACAAATGCCGTTTTTTTTTTTTCTCTGGCTGTGCGTGAGGCAGGGCTAGGAGAGGTCTGACAGGGGGGGGG
>NW_010134954.1:381-5129 GCF_000699245.1 Pterocles gutturalis
TGCCATTAAAGAAGTACACCGAAATTTAAATTTGCAGTAATGTCAGCCTTCTGCTGATGTGTGTCAGTCACAGCGGCCTGACTGGAGGTGTTCGGGGCGGGACAGCAGGGTGCGGGAGGCAAAGAGGCTGCTCAGGTGCGGAGTTTCCTATTGCTGCAATGGGCTCTCTTATTCTTCTAATGCCGTAATCTCCAATTTGTGTGGCAGATGTTTTCGCAGAGCTAAATAAAAGTACAGATTCTGAACAAAGAGTCTTTATACGGCCCCAGGTTGCATCAGCTGTGCGGTGCCTGAAGATGAAGCAGGCTGGTGGGCCGCTTCCCGAGCTGACGGCGTGACTCACTGTGTTTGTGCATCGTCAATATTAGAGCAGACGGGAATCATCGGGAAGCTGATTGCAGGTGGGAGTGAGTCAAAAGAAAGCCTTCCTCCGTGAGCTAAACACGCAGGGACAGTTCAAAACTTGTCTCAGTGAGAAGTTGCCCTACTGCAGGAATTTTTGTTTTGAATGAAAGGAGCACTTATTTAATTTAGGGGAGGGATGATTACTTCAAGTGGCATATAAAAACATATTTGATCCTCTGACTAACTTCAAAGTTATTCTAATATCTTGCAAAACCTAAGCCCTTTCTATCATCCTTTTAAAGCTAGTTTAATATTTATGGATTGCAAGAATGGATATAGAGGATTAAATATGCTATCAGGTTCTGCCTGCGAAGCTAGCTGCCAGGGCGTGTTATGACAGACAGAGGCCCTGTCTCCACATGAAATCTCTTGGAGTGAAGTGTTATATTTAGAAAAAATGTGTCTGTATTCCAGCTCTGCACCATGAAAAATCTAGAATTTTCAGCACCTGATATCTACACAGAGAAAATCTGTACCATTTAATATGCATTCAGCCTAGCTTTCCAAGCATGAAGATAGTTAGGAGCCTGAACAGCTCTTAGGTGAGGAAGCATATTGGCAACCAACAGGAAGCCAAATCCTAAAAGGCATTATTGAATAAAGAAAATGGGCATTTTCAGTGAGCTGAACTTCTTACTGTCAACAGTGATTTACATAGAGGGCAAGTCTTCTCCACATGAAGCAGGAGGAAAAACTCTACGTGTTGAAACTCATGTCCACATATAGAGCATGTAAGTGTAATTCGTAAGGGAGCAGTAACTGTGAACTTAATTGAACTCTGCTTTATTTGTGGCCAAGTAAGACATTCAGGATTTGCTACATTTTTTCCTGAGTAAATTGTATGATAGGTTTATTAAAAAATTCAGTGATGTTTTGATTCATAAATTTACCTTGATTAGCACATTCCCAGGATCCTTCTTTAGCTCAACGTTTCAAAGAAAAAATCATGTTTCATAGTTTGCCTCCATTGAATCATTCACTGGCCATGCTCTCTGGGTCTGATCCAGAAGTCCATCCTATCTACCAACATTTGATACACGGTTTCCCAAAACTGTGCCCCACTGAGCACTTAAAGACTGAAGGGCCTTTGTGTGTTGCTCACAAAAGGATTTCTTAATAATGGTTGTCTGTAGTACACAAAGGTGCACAAGTTGTGGGGTGAGTTCTGGTCTGGGAACTGGAGCTAGCAGCCAAGCAGGTGTTGTGGAGACCTGCAGCTCTACATTCTAGACTGCAGGTGCTTCCTTGATCAAACTGCAGTTGTAGGATCCAAATTACAATTTCTTCTAGGCTGTACAGCTAACACCACATCTGGTTCTTCTTCAGAAACCCCACATCCTCAAGACTGGGGTAAATGCGAGTGGCAACACCCAGCTTAACCTGAAGATATAAAACCCCATGAAGGTCCCAGGCTGGTGCTCCACCCATTACTGTACCCTGGAAATCTTGCTACACCATGGTAGACTTGAGTTTCCCTCCTAGTCTCCCTGGCTTGGAGATAGAGCAAGACAGGGAAAGCAGCTTCAATGGCAGACAGTTTAAAAGCTGATGTGGAAAGGAGCTTGAAAGGGAGGGCTCATTAGAAGTCCAAGGAGTGGGGACTAGATAACCATCACTTTGTTTTTCAGAGTGGAAAGTACCATGCCAAAAAAACCCCATTTCCACTCCCCAGGTTCTCATAGTCACTATTCTGGTATCTTCGTTGGGAGAGCCCCATTTTGTTTCTGACACTTCTCTGCAACATCTGTCTGGACAACAGCTCTCTGTAAAGAATAAATGTGCTCTGATGATTCTGCACTTGGGGTTGTCAGGAATCTTTCACTGAAATTTTAACGCACAGTGGGATTTGGCTTGCTCCTAAGCTCAGAGGACCAAGTAATACACCCAGAGATCTCTAGTGTGGCATTCCATTTGTGTTAGGTTATTCAGAAGGGGTGTGGAAGGAATTTAAATTAATAAGAGTTTGTAAAGGGCTTTGAGGTGAAAAATGAAAAATATTCCCCTTCAGTAGGGTGTAGGTCTCCTGTGTCTCACATAATACATTCATTACATGAAAAAAAAAAGCCGATTATGACTGGAGCAAAATTTTAACAGGAATAACTGAGAATGGGTGTTAAATAGTGAGGATTGAAATCTGCAGTTCCTCTTGTGATAATGCTGCAAAACCAAGAGTCTAAATTCAAAATCAAGATTGTGAAGTTAATTGGTTACCCCATGGCAGGCTCCTGTCCATAGAAGTGCAGTATCTACCCTGTGCTTTTGATAAAAAAGTTCATGACCAAAGTTATCTGCATCACCTCTTAAATTGACCCTGTTGTTCCATTGTTCACTCTTTCCAAAAGGATCATGTTATGGGGCATCTCAGAGTCATGCTTCTGTCTGCTTCCATGGTTTCTTTAGCTTCCCGATGATTCTAGCTCTAACAACCTTATTATTTCTGGTATCAGTTCAACTCCTCATCCACAAAACCCATTCTGTAAATATAAGCCCGAGCCTAGTTTCATGGGAGTTAAAATCAATAAATTTTGTGTCTAAGCAACCAATCACCTCCCAAAAATGACTGTACAGACAAACTTCTTGAATGGTCTCACTGTGGAATCACACAAGTCCCAGTACATGTGGCTGTACTGAGCTGCAGTGCCATGGAGAGAGGAATGGAAAATGATGACAGCATGCCTTTGAGATAAATGAAAAGACAAAAACTGTATAGATCAAGAATTGTGATGGGGCCCAGCATGTCACACATGGGTGAAAGTTTTCGTTATACTAATGTTACTTATGCATTAATTGCTAATTCAAAATGTTACTAGAAGCAGGTAGATTGAGACTGAAGCCAAACAAATGGCCTTTTTTCCATCATTATCTCAACTGCCACATAAAATCTGAAATACTGACAAGTTCTTTCATTCAACTGTATATTTGTATAACATGGCATTCTACTTGTACATGCATGTCAGTGAATACTGCATTACTGACCATACAGCAATCATCAGGAACTTTCAAGGAAGCTGTTGTGTAACTGTGACCAGCTTCTCACGGGTACCAAATAATAGAATCCATTTATAAAACTTCATTTCAAAAGCAATTAATGTCCCTTTCCTCCCTTAGTAATGGAGTAGCTTCTCAGGAAACTGGTTTCATTAATGCAGTGTTTTATCAAACTTCTTGTGTTACTGCTTTTTTGAGGTCACCTGTCTCTGTGTAACCCCCCCCTGAATCTCACCAGGAAAAAGCGACTCGTCATATTGTCAGCATCAACTTTGCTGTATATTTAGTTGTTTTGACTAAAAGTGCTAGCTACTTATGGGCTGACACAGCTGGTAATTACAGGTACTTTTTGCTTCTCTGTCATGGAGGAACTAAGCTGCTGCCAGCAGTAAATCTACATAATATGGGGATTTTTTGCAGGATTTTCTCTTGATAATGTATTGAATGTAAGTATAGAATTAATATTAAAATATATTTTTTTAAAATCTGTTCTTTGACAATCCTTAAGCCTTTCGCTAGCCCTCTTGGGAGCTATTAACTACAGTTTAAGAAATAACTGGCTTAATGATTAGGAACATACTGCTATTTTCTATTCATTTGTTTATGTCTGATTTTATGTGTACTTCTAGCTGGAAGAACAACGCTTGCCCTTTTTCTTCTTCTGTAATTATTGACACAGAAGAATGATACCCCCTTACACCTTCCTTTTACTAAGCTAAGTAATCCAGGCTCTTGGAGCCTCCAGGCACATAGCAGGCTCTGTGCATTTGCTCCCATTCCCACACATCTCTCTCGAGTATCAGCGGTCAGATTTGTACTCAACAGTCCCAGTTAGCTTACTTACCGTGCACCAATTATTTCTGAGATACTTCCTGTTATTACTGAAGATCATCACAATAGACGAAAACATGAAGCTCCTGGCGCTGAGGTTTTGTGTTTTGGTTTTTTTGGTTTTTTGTTTGTTTTTTTGTTTTTTTTTTTTCCTGGGTGTAGATGTTTCAGAGTTTGTCCTTAACCTGCTAGCCAGGAACTGGCGGACAGTTTTAAAATCTCACACTTGTGCAATATGCCTTTGCTGCAAAGTCAACTACATCCAGAACCATATTAGCAAAAGGTTAGCCAGCAGGGCAAGGGATTCTTCCTCTCGATTTAATACTTGTGAGACCACATCTGGAGTATGCATGCTGTTCTGGGCTCCCCAGGATACAAAAGACATGGACATACGGGAGCAAGCCCAGTGGAGGGCCACCGAGATGGTCCACAGGGCTGAAGCACAGGGACGTATGAGAAGAAGCTGAAAGAGCTGGATTTGCTCAACTGTCAGAGGAGAATCATAGAATCATAGAATGGTCTGG
>NW_010134955.1:0-27512 GCF_000699245.1 Pterocles gutturalis
CGGCTGGTTTTCCTCCACGCGTGAGAGCACGGTCTGGGCAGGGAGGGGAGGCACCGAAAATGCCCCGCCGGCCAAACGGAGGAGTGTTTAATGTGCTGTTTGGAACGGTCCGAGAGAGATAAGTGACAGATCTGATAACATTTATTGAGAAAGAGCCCCACACAGCACTCACCCTCCTTTTTATTAGCTCCATTTGCACGGCAGGAAATAGGCAGAGTCAGCGAAAGAGCACACGAGGAGACAGGGATCTCCTGGAGCCCGAGGTTTCCGTTGATTTGATAACATGACCTTTGGTGACTTATATGAACTTTGTATGCTGCCTCCTTGCTGAGTTATTCTGGGCACGCTGGACTTCCCCGTGGTAGCCTCTCACCCACACGTGCCTGAAGGCAGTGGGATGTGATGAGCTGTTTGCCATAGGGGCTCACTGGGATGGCCCCCACAAGGTCTGCTTGACCAGTTCTGCATCACTTGAGGGCAGGTTTCTTCACTCCTTTCTTCTCCTGCCCTCATTCTCTCCAAGAAAGTGGCCATGGCAGCAGCATCAAAGTATTTCCATGGCAAATAGTTGATGCTTTATGGGAAGTACAAGAAGTCCTGTAATATGCAGCTATGGAATAATTTGACTGACTCATAAGAGCTTATAATTTTAAAAGGTGGATTATTTTTTTCTTTTCTCCTTCTAACAATAAATATCTTCATATGGATCTAGTTTATCCATATCTAAGCTCTCTTGGAAACCTGATATATGCTTGGCTTCAATGAAATAATGAGGCAGTGAGTGCCAGAGATAATGTGGTGTAAAAACCTCCTTTCTTTTGTTCATCTTAAAACTATCCTTGAACATGTAACTTTTCCATTTCATTGAGCTGCACGGTTCCAGTGTTTCCCACTTCTCTTTTTCTACCTCTGTCATCATTTTCATTTCCTGTCTTTCAGCTCCCACTATCTCTGCATCACTTCTTGTGAAAGACTGACTGCAGATGAACAAGTTATTCTTGTCAGGGTAGACTTAGGACTTATCGAACATTTTCAAACATTTTTTCATTGACTTTAAGTGAGCTATGACTATTTGCGGTATGTGAGGTTTCAACCTGTGAATATTACAGCATTTTCGTCATTCTTGGGTCAAAATGCCAAACCCCTTGAAGTCGGAGGACACTGCCACTAATATAGGGAAGTTTGCATCAGGCTTTATGGGTGCAATTCAGCTCACAGCTGAATGTAGGTGTCTTAGTTTGTGAGGTGAAGCCCTGCCATGTCCATGCTGCAGAATAAGAGGCAGATTTAAGAAGGACCGCAACCACCATAAGGATGTCATGATACTGCAGTCACTATCGTGCTGTGAAGTGAGCATAGCCAGAGCTGTAGTAAGGGCAGGTTGACAGGCATCAAGTGAAGCAAATACGTGACTTCATCCCACATACAGTGAAAGTTCAAGTCCTGCTGTCATCGTGCTCTGTGAAGGGTGTTGACACTTGCCTTTAAAGTGCTGGCACGACTCGCAGACACGCGGTGACCACTGCAGATGGTGGCTTGAAGGCTCTGCTTAGTGTGGAGGGGCAATGTCAATCAGCACTGGAAAATTGGCACAGAAGATTTTTCTGACCTGAGGAGATCCAGCTCAGCAGTGTACTAGGTCTGGACAAGTGCAGGTGTCTAGACTTTGTGCTGTGCCTTTAGGAGTTGTGCTGGATATGAGAATAATCTGGCATGTTTTTAAGGGGAGAAAATGACCAAGGCAAAGCTGTTCCTTTGACTGAAGAATATGAGAGGAGACACTTTTATAACCATCAGAGTAATCCTAAACAAATCCTGAAAGTTTAATGGGAGTCATTTTAGTATATTTCCTGTGATTTGTAATATTTATTTTGATATATGTTCAGAAAGTTTATGTAATACTTTTCATGCATGAGCTACTTTTGGCAAAATATAGAGATCTTCATATGCGTACAAATTTGCTGTTATGATTGGCCAAGCTTTAATAAATGATTTGTTATAGCAAATATTGGCCATGCATTTGGAACGGGGATGTGCCAGGACCACATTACCCGGTGCTCCAGCATGGAAATATCTGCTTGTTGCAGATGACCTGACCTCAGCTGGCCTTTGTGTGACCGCTGCAGAAATTGGTCTGACCTGTGGCCCTGCTTTCTACCCAGAAAGCTCTTCCAGACTATACAAGATTGCAGCTTTAGGGGCCAGACTCCTCACTTATACCTTGTCTTATCTCCCATGCCTGTCATTTTCCTGCGGCTTTGTGAGAGCGTTCTGGCTTTGAATATTCTTTGCACAATATGAAAAACACTGGCAAACAGGGCCAGAAATTGATCTCACTGTCAATCTTGTAACATCAGGGAAACTGTCTTTCATCAGATAGTGTAATTTTGAATTATGATATGCATCTGAATCCAGCTTATTATGTCCACTAGCAAGAGTGATTCACTTCTGCAATTAACTGAAAATAGTGCAGAAAAAAAAAAAAAAGCACTGGAATTAGGTAAGAAACTTTTAGAAACAGAAGTTGCTGTGGTACCTCCTTGTGTACCCATGAGAAAACAGTGTCCTGTGTTAACTACATGTGAGTGAGAATTGTTTTGTATTAAGTGCATGCCTTCACAAAGATCAAACTTTTCAGCTGAAAATGAAACTGAAATTATTTTATTAAAATATGAGAGAAGGCGTTGTAGTCCTTAATGTCCTCAGTCTACTGGTGCCCTTCCCCCATGGGTCCCACTCACCCCTTGGTGGCCCTGCCCAGGAGGAAGAAGTCACCTCCTCCCCACCCAGGGTCTGGGGCTGCCAGGCTTTGGTCCCTCGCTGGCTGCTCTTCACTCCAGCGATGCTCTGCTGGCCGCCGCCTTTCTCCATGCTGGTTACCCGGCCCCTGGGCAGCTGCTGACATCGCTTGTGTCACCAGTGTTCTTCATACGCCAGAGTCTCCTGACTCTGATTTTCTTGGACCACAGAAGGGAGAGGAATGGTGCACAGCCCATGTGTGAGAGTGGGACATGCTCAGCTGCAGAGCCCACGGGGAGGCTCGTGCTGGTGAGTGCACACCCCTGAGCTGGCCCCGGTCCTGGCAGGGCTTTCTCCTTCAGGAGATATTTGAAAACTTGGCTGGCTTGAATGAACAAATTTTCTGTCTTGCCGGCCGCTGCCCTGATGGCTTTGGCCATCGCTGTTGAGCCTGGTGAGTGTCCTGCTGTGTTAGCCAGTGCCCATGCAACCCTGGGCCACAGGCAGGGGACTGCCATGTGGCACAGCTGAGGAGCCCGAAGCCCACCCCACGCACTGTGCCAGGCCGCCCAGCGTCTGCTGCTCATGAGGATGCGCCACGTGCAACAAACTGGAGGCACCGAACAATACCTGAACTAACCCCTCTCTTTTAGGGCACATCCGTACACCAGCTAGACAAAACTGAGCTCAGATCAGAGTAGAAAGTTTATTGGCTTCCAACTGATTTTAAACTGAGTCACCCACCACCCAAGCCTTGCCTCTGCAGCAGGCCGTGGCCAGCTCGGGACAGGGGCTGGTGGAAGAGCCACGCTTGGGCAGTTGCATTATTTTCTAGCACCATCTAGTGGGTAGACATCCCCCTCTGCACATGGCACCTTGGGAGAGTGTTTCCCACTTATTGCAGGTTTAAACAATTATAAAAGCTTATGCTTGACCTCTACTATTTTTTCCATTCATTCCATAACAGCATTGTTTCACAAAACGATGCACTGAAACATGAACAAGCAATCTGTCCCGTCCCTGCAGGCACAAGGCTGCTGAAGAGCACCAGAAGATCTCAGTTTATCATCAGCCCTTCACGGGAATTTGACTGGACAGGCTCTGAAAGAAACGGAACATTTTCTATGAATAAAATATGTTTGACAAAGCTGCTACTGGTCTATTTTTGCAGTCTGAAATACATGGGACAAGCCAGCTGTAAGCAGATATGAAAAAAAACCCCAAACGTTAATATTCTATTATTTATAGTGTGGCGGTCACACACGGAAAATGTGCCAGGATTTTCTTGGCGGTTGTTTCCCCCCTTGTTTTAAAACATGCAAACAGTAAACAGAGAACAGATAAGGCTCATCCACAGCTGATGGCAATATATGAAAAGAGGCAGCGAGCAGCAAGCCTGCCTAAAGTTCCTGAGCACTCCTGTAACTGAATCTGTGTTTGTAGATTGTGTTCAAGTCAAACAACCTTTAAGCTAAGCTTTAATGTAATTTTTGCTCTCAGTATATGTAGGAGAACCAGAACAGTAACTGAACCTGTGTTTGTAGATTGTGTTCGTCAAACAACCTTTAAGCTAAGCTTTAATGTAATTTTTGCTCTCAGTATATGTAGGAGAACCAGAACAACAGGTACCTTTCAGCAAAAGCTCAGTCCTGATCCTGCTCTGCGTCCTCCAAACATGCATGAAGAACAAACCTGCTTGTTTCCATCCAAGGAAGGGACACAAATTTAGGTGCTGTCTGAAGACATGTATGTCCTTGCTTGTTTAGTAGCACTCATCATGGCACAGGGTTCTAACCAAAGATGCTCCCACCCCAAGTGTATGCTGCTGAAGCTCTACTCACCTTAGTAGACTTGGATCAGAATTTGGCCTCTGGATTTCAAAGAGATTTGGGGAGAAGCCTGTCTTTTGTGTTTGTACAGAGTTTTTTTTCTGTGAAACCCTGGCATTTTTTGTCATTGTTGTGTATTATCATTACACAGCAACTAAATGCCTTTTATAATGTGTATTCTTCCAGACCTCCTAGCATGCAACTTTTGTGTTGACTGCTGGGGACCTGTTTCCAATTCTTGTCAACTTAGAGGAGAACTCACCCACTATATGTAAACGTATATTGTAAATAGCTTGTACAAGAATCAGTTGCAGAACAATAGAGAACACAGTCAGAAAAGGGCATTTGGCTGGATTTGGCATAGCGCTCATCTACCAGCACTACACAGATGCACCTGCAAATGTAAAGACATCTGCAGGTGACATGCAGCCAGCTCCATGCATTCCCATTTCATTCCCAGGGGAAAAGGTCATTAGAGACATTTCCAGTGGGCCAGAAGCAGTGGAAGCCCCTGTGCAACCAACTCCTGCTCTGGGGATGCCCTCAGGGGGCTATTGCAGCCAGCACAGCCAGGATTTTCCCTGGACAGGCTGTTGCCTTCTTCAGGTCTGCCCAAACCTCTCCCTGGAAATCCCAGACACTCATTTTTCTGTACCTATTTCATCAGGTGTGGAAGATCCAGTATCCAGGCTTCAGTTGAGTGGTTTTTTTTGCGAGCAGCACGGCACCCAGTTTGCACAGTGCTGATGTAAATGTCAACCTCAAATAATTAGTGCATGTGGCCAGTTAATCATCTCGCTGGCTCCAGGTGGAAATGCGCCAAGACATTTCTGTTGTAGTGAGGCTATTACATTTGCACTTTATTTGCATTGGATGTTTAAATATTTCTGTATCCCAGACACTGGTTCCCCCACTAGTTCATATAAGTGTTATATGTGTTTTGGATGGAGCTGAGCAGAAAATATTTTTAGTTAATATATAAATTCACAGCAGTTTTAGAGCAATCAAATCAATCTGGGTCAAGTTTGATAAATCATTTTGACAAAAAGTGGGGAGAAGTCCTGGAAAGCATCTTGACATTTTGTTTAAAAAAAAAAATCATTTTTAAATCAGTTTTTATTTAAATATGAAAAAATCAAATCAGCCCCAAATGCTTCTTTCCAGTTGGCAGTTGAAAAAAAATATCTGTTTTTCACCAGGTGCTACTGGAGAGTTTGAACAGGGCTTGGTGACCCTGTAAGAATGTCTTAAGAGGAAAATAAATATTTTGGGGTCATTTGTGGTTGACCCTGTAAAGGCCTCCCACTCAGGACTGTTACAAAGCATTTTGCAATTAGGAGTCCTGTAATATGTGTGGTACTCATGGAGAAATTGTTATGCAGGTGACCATCCCTTCCATATTACTTTCAAGGGCCGATAGATCACTGCAGCAAGAGAACAACTTCTGTAAGACTGGAGGCAGGATTCCTTGTAGGTAAAATCTCTGACAGTCTCTTGGCCAGGAAATTTCATTGGCAGTATTCATGTGGTCATTCTCCATCTCAGCCCTCACATCAGGCTCAGCATCATCCCTATAACATCAGTATCACAAGAAACACTGTGAAGAAGTTTGTTCAGTCTTTCTCTTTTTTCAAACCCAGGTGACTTGCTGATGCATAGCCGTCAAGTCTTCAGTATGTGTACTGAATGTGCTCGTAGCATGCTTGTTACACGTGGGACACATAAAATGAGAAGGTAAAGTGTAGCTGATGTAGGAATGTTGCGTTACGGCACCCACAGACACAGTCATTTCCTGCACTGTCATTAGCATTGCTCATTGCCATCTGATAGATGATACACTCTTGCCAGTGCTCTGGCTTGTTTATGCTTGCACAGGAGTGTGAGGTATATAAATACCCCCCCAACATATATATATATTTATATTTAGTGTATGATAAATATTTAATTGTGAATAAACTCTCTGATCAGTTTAATCCATCCCTGCTCATGTTCTGATTTCTGTTTGCTTGTTCATTATTCATGAGCATTTGCTGAATAACACAGACAAACCATTTTCAGACTATGAGTTTTCTGGGAATCATTCACTCCAGCTATTCACTATTCATCTTTTGTGGCAGAAGACTGGCTAAATAAAACACATAAACCACACAGTGGTTTTCCCCTAATTACCAACTGGGTATTTATAAACGGTAAAATAAAAACGGACAAATTGTGAATGGTTTTCTTTGATTGTGAAGATCCTTGTTTGCCTGCCCATGTGGGCATACATCCCAAGAGCAGCCTTGCCCAGAACCGTGTGCATCCGTACAAACACACAGAAATTTGGGCTTTGGGGAAAGGTCTACGACCATAAAGGAGCACAGCATGTGGAGCCGTATTTCAGGGCATTGAACCTACCACGTATATGTTTTGGATGGGATCTAGCAGTTCCCGTGTTTGCTTTACAGCACAGAATAACGCTGCTTGTTCTCATTTTCAAGGCTTCAGTCTACCTGATACATTTTTGTGCATGTCCCCTCTTAGTCACAGGGCTGTCTGTTTGGGTGGCTCCTTCCAAGCACCTGCACCCCTGGGTAGGGCCATGATGCCAATGTTAAAAGTCATAAAAAAGGGGAAGACAGAGAGATTTTAATCACTGAAATTCGTCTGTAAAAGGATAAGTCTTTCCCCACTGAGCTGAAAGTGGGGGAAGGCTGCCCTCCAGCATGCTTGAGTTTTGTCAGACAGGTCAGGATCCGTGTTTGGCTGGCTGCTGTGCCTCTACCAGGGGCTGGGAACCAGGAGAGAAGGGAACCAGAGTGGGAGACCTTACCACTCAATGTGATCTGGAGATTCAGTGCCATCACCTAGGGACTATCTTGCAAAGAATGATGTACATGTAATTGCTGCTCATGGAGCAGAAACTGCCTGGATTGCAACATCTCTGTGATCTGATTCTGGAGTCAATTTAGGTCCCAATGCTTGATGGTTTAGGGTGGACTCCATCTCTCCTACCACTAGTTTCACATGTTAATGAGGTGTTTTTGCAATCACCTGTGAGTGATTCATGGAGCTAAGGAATTAAGTGAATGACTGCAATGAGCTGAGGGGGTTTACCTTTTATTAGTATTTTCCAAGAAGAGATTCTTCAAGGGAGTGCTTATGTACTATCACCACTAGTACTGTGCTGCCCCATCAGACCATGCTGGAATCCACTCTGGTACGTGAAAACTCTAGGTGTCTGGAGAATTTAAGAGTAAAAATATCCTGAAATGTCTATGGATTTTAGGGTAACACAGAAAGTGGCTGGGGATTTTGTGGATTGCATTTACGCATGTGTGTAGATTCTGTTTATGTGTTAGTTTTGGTGGCCATATCTTCTTTCGTCCTGGGTCTAGACAACAGTGATATCCTGGGGTAGAGGGTGATGGACTTACTTGCTGCCAGTTAAGATATTAATTTTTCTGTAATTTGTTTTGACATGGCTCTATCTATGTATCTATTTCAAAGTTTATTGCAGAAGCCATCATCATCATAAATAAGTGAATGGTAAAAGGGGAGTTGCCATGGTGATGTGCTAAGCAAGGAGTGTTTTTTCTCATCAATTTTTATTTCATGCATTTCTAGGTCTGTAATTTAATAATAAAATAGTGAGTTGGACTGTGGATCCTGTTGAGTAGGCATTGTTACTGCCGCAGAGGGAAACCAACCCTGACCTGGGAGAACACAGGAACTTAAACCCACTTCAGATAGCACTTTGCTCTGCCCAGAATTGCAAGTAAGTCGGTAGTAATTCTTCCTCCCTTACTTTCAATCTTTTTCATTGGCGGATGTCAAGATGTTTTATAAAGGTGGTCATTCAAACACAGTGATACAGAGACGGAGAGAGGCAAACTACTCATAAAGCACTCATGGTGCTTCCTGGTGTGATGCCCTTCACTACGTTGCACTGGAGACTGAGAGGACTTCTCCCGTGATTTGGGAGAAGCCATCCCCTGAGTTCTGCAGTGAGTCAGAGCCATAATTACAAGGTTACAGAAGAACAAGGCGAGGGAACTGTGCTTGCAATTCCTTCCTCAAAACAGCATCAGCATGTTGGGGGCAGTAGAGGAGAAGGGGAAGGGCTGCTGTAGGCACCAGGAAGGACATACGAGTTGAAATGTAGTAGGTTTTACAAAACATAAGAAAAAGTAAGAAACCATCAGGAAGTATCCCTAAATTGTGGGAACAAAGACTAACCTTTACTTTCCAGGCCAAGGACTAAATGTAATACCTTTGATAAAGGGTCTCAAAGCGTGGAGATAGTGCCGCAGTGGTGGTGTCAGGCAAGGTGTCCTTCTTTGTTGGTTGTGACTCCTGAGTTGTTCTCCTGACAAGCGGAGAAGGGCCAGATCAGTCCACTGAAATGGAGGTTTTGTGTGCACAGAAATATTTCTGTGTCTCTACCAAGTAGAGAGAAGCTGGGACACTCAAAAACCCCAAACTTTTCTTTAGCCTACCTAGGATGAATGTCAAAAGTTTTGAACAAGGTAGGCTGATGGGCTGGGCTGCCCAAGGGCTGAGAGGGGTGAGGGTGGGGTGGGTTGCGTCTCCTCTGCAGACTCTCATTAAGGTGGGTCTAACTGCACTGTAACATTACATCCAAAGTCTTCAGATGAGAGCGCTTATTCCTCTGCAGATGCATGGGTGAAAGCTGTGACTGAGCTGGCCAGCGAGCATGCCAGAGAGCTGTACTGGATCCCACTTACTTGTGTGATGAGGTGCAAGTTTCCATTTTCTCCGTGCGATGCCTGTAAACCCGTGACCTTGCTAAAGAAGTAAAATAAAAAATAAATAAAACAAGGCCTCATTTTGTGTCCATGTGAGATTATTTCAGCAGTCAGTTTTCAACCACAGTCAACAAAGTACCTCATGTTTATCAAGGCACATTTTCCATTATATATACAGACTTCTCTTTTTTTAAATATGAAAGGTCATTTTGAGAGCCCACAATACCACCCTGTTACGTAGGTCCCACAAAATTTCTGGAAGTGTTTAATTTGTGTACTGTGTTGAAAGCTCTCTCAAACAAAGTGTGCATCATTTAATCTATTTATAGAACCCCTTGCTTCTCCTAAATATGCTCTCATTCTATCTCTCAGCTAAGAAAGCCTTACTTTCTTTTGTATCAGTTTTTAGTATTTTATCATGAGCATTAAGAGATAGTAAAACCAAAGAAGAATGTCTGAGATTTTCTGTCTTCTCTCTCTAATTTCTTTTTTTTGTGTGTGTGTGTGTGTTAGTCTGAAAAGGCTTTCTTGTGGACTTGGAAAAACACATTTTTTTTATTTTTTTTTAAAGGAAAAGGCTAGACATGCTATACTAAAAGACTCTTGATATACATCACTTTCAGTCTACTCTGGTAGACTACAGAGAGTGAGGTCTGACAACACCTTCAGTACTACGTGAGCAGCCTCTGTGAGGAGGTAGACTTGCTCGCGCCTATCTGAGGGCAGAATTGGGCCACGTGGTTTGTTCTCAGCTATGGTCTGTACTCAGCTGTGGTGACGTTAGGCCATAAAGAGAGGTAAGGAAAGGTTGCAGAGCTGGGCTCTTGGCTATGCTGGGCGTACTTCAAGAATTTGATTTGGTTGTGGAAATATTCCCAGCACAGCAGTATTCCCTCTCATTAAAGTAGGGAATATTGCTGTAGCCTATAACCTCTGTAGGGGAGGAATTAACTTTTTAAACTGAACACTGCATTTGGATAGGAAATGAGCTTAGTGGGGTCTGTGTGCTAAGGAACTCGTGTGCTTTGATACAAATACTCTTTCAAGTTTCAGCCTATGCAGAGTAACACTGGTCAAACACAGACCAGAAACTAATTACCGTGCAGCGGTTTCCAGTTAAAAAATACCCCTATTAGTTTATCGTACCTTCTTTGGATGCTTTCTAGTGTCATATAATTGTGTTGATTACTAAAATAGTTACTTAAATGAACTGTGAAGGTTATTTTTCCAGATGGACAGTGTGAGAGACAACCTTTCAAGCTGCTTTGCATTGCTCGTGAGCAGGTTCATCCATGCAGAGCTGCATTTTGACCTGCAACCATGCTTCTCTGCACGAACCTCCCAGTGTGGGCAATCGAAAGCACAGCTGTGGCGAAGCTTCTATGGTCTTGCTGTGCAGGACTGCAGGGTTTGGGGAGTGTGAGGGGGCTTACATCCAAAAGTCGAGCAAGGTTTTATTTCATTCTACCTTGCCTTTGGTTTCTTTTTCTTGCTTTAGTTCATGATATTAAAAATAAAATAAAATCTTAGGATTTGGTTATACCTTCAAGTTGGTTTTAATCCTAATAGAAGTATAAATAAAAAGTTCAAATTTAGATTTGAATCTCTTTTTTGATCACTCATTCTTGCATGGGAATTTTGCAGAATATACTCTAATGCTCTAGTATTGTCAAAAAAGCACGCTTCTCCTGAATAATTTATTTGAGAAAACTGAAGTAACATTTTCTGATATTTGTTGTGTAATATTGTGCCTCTATGGTGAAGGGATAAATTGGAATCCTGAAAATATTCTTTCAGCACTCACATATCTTACTGGAAGTGCAAGTACAATATCTGCCAGTTAATACAGCTGAAGCATAACATTTTTATGACATTCCCAGTCGTTTAATATGTTTTCTTTCTAACTGAAATGTGGCTCATCCGCTAAATGAACCAAGACCTAGCTTAATCTTTTCTGGAGTGTTTCTAAGTCCAGCTCGCTCTTCTTTTCTTGGGAGATTTAATGAGCCTTAAGAAGTTCCAAATTCTCATCAGATCTTTCATAGCAAAACGTGTCCAACTTTGATTTTACATATGTATAAAACATGATTATTTTCAATATCTGACTGAAGCATTTCCAATTACATACTTGGTTGGATTAGATGAAATTTTGCCTTTTTGCTGAAGAATGTAGTCTGGATATGTGTGTAAGGCAGAGAGTGTGTCACCCTGTTTTTCTCAGCTTTTTTTTCCTGGTTTTTCACCATTGCTAGAGAAGATTCGATAAAAAGAGAAAATATGTTTGATGTTTCAAGGTGACATTTTTAATAAAGCACTGTACACTTTCAGTTTGTTTATACTGAGGAATTTTTATTGCCATTTAAGCAGATTCGGTGTAAGTCCAATGCCTTTAAAGGCATTATTTTTTCAGCTGAAAAACCAGGATTTGTGGTCCATGTCCTGGCAGAGATCACTGCACTCCGAGAGCCACTGCAGCATCCCAGCTGCACACAATCTAGTAGGATGAGTGTATTTCTTTAAATTTCACTATAATTTTATAGCTAGAACCAGACTCAGTTTGTTTGGGTTATTTCCATCCTTAAGGAAATAAGGTGTTTACCTGTTGTGGCAGAGGTTTTCCTTCTGGCAGCGTCACTGCTGCAAGCTGCAGTTTATTGGCAGAATTATTTTAAACTCCCAGCTTCAGCAGATGTTGTCAGCTCAGTGCCTCAATGTTGACCGTGTCACCTTCTTGGACACCTTTCCTGAAGACTGAATTTTCAGTTTTCTCCCTCATTTTGCTTCTGTGCTTTCCTTAACTTCATCAGTCATTAGCTTTGCTATTTTCATCATATTTGCTCCATTTGCTGTTGGGTTATTCCAAGCATTCCAACAACTTGAAGAATCTTTGATTTTGAGAAGAAATAGTTAAGCCTTTCCTTTCACTCCTCCAATATTACAGTCCAAGTAATATTCTTGTCTTGCAAGAATGTAATGAATACTCATTATGGAAAAATATTTTGTTGTACAGTGCATTACAATAAAATTAGACTTTACATCATCTCTATTCTGATATCGTCCTGAATGATGGTTGCTGAAGTGGCCACTTTGTCTCTTGTGCTCTCTGCTTTAGTGTAATTTTGACTTGTGGCTTTCCAAAATAGAGTCAAGAATTTTGCAGCATTTTGAACTCTACAGTAGTTCAAATAATCTTCTGCTTTCAGAGATGAAATTTGGACAAGCACCCCATAAGATAGAGTCATCAGATATTACAATAATTGACTTATTTTTGAACATAAGTGCAGAATAGCTTGTTCTATTAAAATTCTGCATGGACATTTCAGTGATACTGTGCATTTGCTATCATACTTTATTGTTCTTATCCTGCATTTTCTTCACATAGAAAAAAAGAAAACACAGTATACCTCTGAGGGCAGTGTCTTTGGCTGTATCTCACTGCTTGATGCTCCCTCTGCTGCTTCTGGTTAACAAAGAGGTTCAATTTTTACACTGTTGTTTGAAAAACTCTCACATGAGATTCTCCTGGTTTTTCTCCGCCATCAAGATACAGTTCCCTAAATGTACTGCAGAGGAAATTTAATTTCAGAAAGGGACCCAAACCAGTCATATAGCCCTGGTGAGCGTTCCTAGAAATTAATTAAGTATGGGGACAGTTTTGTAATGTGTGGAAAGCAAATTTGAGGAGCAGGTTAGTGAGGAATGGTCATGGGTCTTTACTAGCTTATGTGAGCTGTTGAGGTGTGGGGAGAGGACCTGTGCTCAGCTGCTCTGTCCCTGCATGGCTGAGCATGAGGGCACTGCCACTGAGCCAAGGTTGGTCACTCTGCAGATCAAATCCAGGCACTGCTCAGTAAGTTACCTGAAATGCTGCACACAGACCCTGCTTCTCCATCCCCACCATGCTAGTTTTTCTCAGAAGCTGATTATAAAAAGTTGTTTTATTTTGTCTGGGTGTCCATCTCCGTACTGGTCAGCTCACTAAACAGGACACATTTACAATCAGATTCCACTCCAGTACTTGTAAAAACAACAAAAACAATTCTACAACTCCTGTTTAATTCCTGTTTAATCCTATTTAATTTCTTCCAGTTGCTGCAAGACCTAGGAGGAGTATCTTCCATCCCCTGCCTAGCATTGCTCCAAAGTCAGGCCAGAGCTGCTGGAAGGTGACCCAGGTGGCTGGATCAGTCTGATGTGTTTCCCTAGAGGACAGGCAAAGTGCAATGATGAACAGCTATGGTCACTGCATGGGTCGCAGACATGTGGGTCCTTGTCTTTGTGCCATCCTTGCAGAAACTGGCCATTCAAGCCAAAATGCTTAGCAAAGGAGCATGTGAGTGATGTATTTAGTTGCCCTAATGCCCCAGGCCACAGGGAGCACTGAAGAGCAGAGCCACCAAACACACACAGGAAGCGTCTCCATCACAGTGCTTGTGCAGATCATGTCGTATTGCCAGAAAGCGAACACCCTACCTCTTTCATTAAAACAATTTTTACATATTAATTTCTTTGAGTTAAAAAGTAATAACTCCTCACCTCACTGTACAGCTACTGCATTTTCACACTCTGACTGGTTGGCAAAGACCAACTGGATGAAGACATTGCAGACACAAGTTTGTCTACATGGAGATTTATTTGTGGTCCTATCCACATGATTCATGCTTGCTCTGGAGTGGGAAGCTGTAGGTGAGAAGGGATGCTAAGCTATGATGATTTTCCATGCCTTCATATAAAAGAAAATACCTCTTCTATCCTTTTATTTATTTTTTGTCCCATTCAGTGGTGATGTGGAGTGTTGCTAGAACAATAGTTGGTCTAATCCAGACAGTCATTTCTTTGTAAATCACCAGGGTGCAGATTTTACAGTTCAGATATTATTGGGTTTGTTCTGCTTCTTCACTTTTCAGGCTTAAAATCAGCCAACACAAGCTTTCAGAAAATGAATAAAAAATTAAATGGCTCAGGACTGGGACATGCTTTGCCAAGTATCAGCCTGGGGAGGTGTTCTGTAACTCTGCGGTAAACCCCAATGTATATAATCACAAAGGAAAAGCTGACAGACCTTTAGCGGTAGCATTGCAGTAATAAAGTATTAACAGATCCTTTCATCCAGGGATCTCAAAGCACTTTAGGAATATTCCTTTTCAAGGAAACGTGCAGTGGTAAGGCATATGGTTTAGTCTTCTTTGTGCAATTAATAGCCATGTCTAGGCACCCTCTTCTCAGCATGTGCTCTGTGAGAGATGCAGACTTAGGGACATTGCCATCACAGAAGGGTTGGGAAGGCGCAATCTAGTGTGATGATAAAGAACCAGATGAGACATGTGTAACAGCAGGTTTCTCTGGAGAAGCTCAATGATGAACCTCTTGCAGACCCTGACAACGTCCTAAACAACATCAGGGACTGGAAGCATTCAAGAGTATTTTTCCCCTCTTTTCACAACATGCTCTATGCATTCTTATCTCTTCTGTGGGGACAGCCTGCAATGGTGCTCTGTGACTCGTGAGGGACACCGTTTGCTGGGGACACATTGTCCATAGCATTACGAAGAAATTTAACTCTGTCTCAGCCCCACCATTTGTCATGGACTGACCAGAATGTCCTGGGTTCAGCTGAGACAGAGTTAACTTTCTTCATAATAGCTAGTAAGAGGCTGTGTTTTGGATTTGTGCTAAGAAGAAAGCTGATAACAGTGATGTTTATAGTTGTTGCCAGGACAGTCAATATCGTTTCAGCTTCTCTGCTCTGCCAGTGTCTGCAGGGGCAGGAAAAGCTGGGAGGGAGCACAGCCCCAATTACTAGCCTGGGATTCAATCTCAGGTTTAGGACTGAGACCCAAAGTGGCCAATAGTCTATTCCATAACATACACGTCATGCCCAGTATATAGGTGAGGGCTCTCTGGAAGCTTAACCCTTCTTGCTCTGGGTCAGCTGTCTTTCCAGGTCAGCTCCCTCGGGGTGGTGCCTCTCAGCTAATCCTTGCATGCAAAATGCTAGTCCGTGAAGCTTTGTTTTCCTCTTCTTGTCTGAGACTTAAAAAAATGCAATGTTTTTATTTACTGACTTAATCCCTGGCCAGCCTCCAGAGACTTGGGCTGCAAAGTCACAGGGGTTGCCTGTGCTCAGACTGTTTGTGAGTTTAAGGGACTGGACTCTCAGAGCGAGACCTCGGCCAGTGCAGGTCACGCTCGAGTGGCACAAGCCTTTCTCCTAGGCATCCTTTCTTTCCCTTCTCTGCTGCACAAATACACCTCTCGCGTCTGTGTGTGCTGCTCAAACAGCAGACAGCAGCCAGCTGGGGGTGGCCTCAGGCAACATTTCCCATCCTTCTTTTCTCTTACCCCTGCATTCAACAAGTGTATTTATTAGACAATATTTCCATTATGCAGTGTTCAATTTTATTAATTTCTGACTCTCTTCTGTCTTGCTCAGGAGCTGTTTCTTTAACGTGGACTCGAAAGGCTGCACCTGCAGTTTGCTGGATAATGAAGTTAGTCTTTTAAAGGATCCATTTGTAAAATACGGTACCTCTTGTAATGAATTTAAGGACATTTTTGTGGCACTAAAATGAGCCTTGCAGTGAAGATGCAGGACTGATGGATCACCATGAGAGTGGGTGCAACAGGGGGTACCCCTTGCACAGCTGTCTGGGCACAGAGCTCCTGGCCACAATGCACATCTCTGTGTTTCCCCTGGCAGAGGCATGGATGGCTGTGCATGTGCTCTTAAAGCTTTCATTTGCACATCTCAGCTCCCTGAACTCCTCTGCTGTGCCAAAATTGTCACCCTGCGGTGTGAACATACCTTAACCAAGCCCAGCGCTGGCCGGCTCCCATGGGCTGTTTGCCAAGGTGGCTGCCAGCCACTAGACACGTCGCACGTGCCTTGGTGAGCTGGTCACAGCCACACTGTGCAATGCTGGCAGGAGAGGCACTTAGCCTGCTGGAGGACTACAAAGTGACCAAGGCTGCCTTAATCTAAGAAAATATAACTGATGGCAGGGTCAGGAATTCGTATCACACTCTTGAGAATGCCACTTTCTCCATACGGCACAGATGAGCTAAGAGATCAGGTCATTCCCAGAACATCAGCTCAGCTCTGTGAAAGCATTCAAATGTGGGTTTGGACTAGATTTAATACAAACTGAGCATCTGTCCGAACAGCAAAGCTCACCAGCCCCGAAGTCTCTGTGTTCTCCACCCCATCCCCACAAATGACACTTATTGTGGGGAAAATATATGAGCAAATAATTCACTTTGGAGTCTGTGGGTGGCCCCAAGGTGAACTAGAGCACTGTTTTACACACGTGCACAAACCCATGCAAACTCTGTCTTTGCTTCAAATCAACATCAGCCAGCCTACGCATGCTTCTCCTGAGGTCTTTGTAGAAGACCTTTATCCTTCTACCAACAGGCAAGCCAAACCTCCAGGGTGAAAGACAAGTTGAAAGCTAAGATCTGAATGATTTGGCAGAAATTGGAGCTATTGCAAGATTTTCCAAGATGAGCCCACTGGGGGATCGGAGAGCTCATGATGGTTTAATGGCTTAAAAAAGAGAATGGGGCTTAATCTAGACCATGTGCTGAGACAAGCTGCTGAGCACGGAGGTAAAGTATGGCAAACCTGCCCTGACTACAGGGACTGCCCTCTGCACATCTGGATTGCTTGGAAATGGTGTCTGTCTTCCTCTGTTCCTTGTTCTTGAAACAACAAAGTGCTGAGCCAAGCTTCCTTTTTGTGGTCAGACCCTCCTACATGTGGTAGGTTTTGTACCCCAGGGGTGCCCAAGAGTGTGCTTAGAGACCTGTCTGGGGCTGTGGCAGGTGGGGGAAGGCAAACCCTGCACTGCCCCTGAGCCAGGCCAGGCATGCTGGCTCCTCCAGCTCTTGCACAAAACGCTCAGGAAAAGCATCTTGCAGCATTTCTGAAATTAGTGCTGCAAAACAGGGCTGCAAGCAGGGCTTTGGACCCGGCAGCTGCAGCAGAAGGAGCCTCTGTGGTGGGCTTGTTGAGGGCACACAGCAGTACCGTGGCACTGGAGATCAAGAGACAAATGTTTGGCTGTTAACTGCAAGGGCTGTCAGACCCCAGGAAGCAGAAAAGATGAGGAAGAAAGGAAAAAGCAGTCACAGGTAGAAAAGTAGGAACAGAGCAGTAGAAGAGGACTTCCAAGAGAGGTGGAGCCTGAGATCCTGCTTCCTCCTGCTTGTGTCCCTACAGCTCCCCGCTCTCCCCATCCTAGCTGCCACTGTGCCCATCACAAAAGAAGTGTAAAGAAGCAGTTGTGTGGCTTTGACTCAGAAATACCTTTTAACTATCTGAGCTGGGATAAAGCTCTTCTACTTTCCCAGCATAAACACTGTGAATTATATCTGTAATGCCTGGTCTGAGAGAGCTGCTTGCTCAGTCTTGCTGGGATTCAAAGTCCTCTTCTGAACCAGAGCAGGTGCAAGATGGTAAAGAGAAAACAGACCCCAGCAAGGGCCCAAGCGCAGCCCAGAGGGATTGTGTGCAGGGAAAAACACAGCCTTGGAGAACCACAATTCCTTTGTTCATACTGATAAGAAATAAGACATTCATTCATTTAGGGTAGTCTGCTCAGGCCTGACTGGCCAGCACCAACTTCAGTACTGCTGAGGTATGGATTTGGATGGAGGCTTACTGTGGAAGCTGGAAGATCTCACAACTCATAAACTATCTTCAGCACCCTCCTAGGACATGAAATTCACTTTTAGATGACAACATGCTCTGGTTTGGTTTAGGTTTTGCAAGCCTCTGTAATGAGAAGCAGATCCAGCTCACTGGCCTTGGGATGCTGATGGCGGGTTAAGGGAACAGAGGCAGTCCCGTCAGCCCTGTTCACCACCAGCGTGTGAGGCAGACACTTGCAAACACAACCCCTTCCAACAGATGTGTCTAAACAATGTGGGTGGAGGATCCCTGGAGCCATCTACTCATCTTCTCTATTACGGGAGCCATAGCAGCTACTTCTCCGACTCTGCAGGGCTGGGTGGGATGACCCCCCAGCCTGCTCGCATGGCACAGCCTGATCCCCCTCCATCCACAAACACGTGTTGCACTGGACCAGGGTCACTGCTTACAGATGGCACCAGCCACACCACACAGCCACACATGGAAAATGCCCCCAGGGGCTAGGACGGACCCTGCAATGGGGCGGAACAAGGGGTTAACAGGCCCTGCAGCACACTCACAGAGGCAGAGCATCATAGAGGGTGGTGGGGACAAAACGGTGAGGGACAAGATTTGCAAGAATCCCCACTAGGAGAGTCAGCACCATAAGGTGCCAAAAAAGCCTGTCACAGCATAGCCCCCCTCCCTGCTGTGCAGAGTGCCTGGGACTGCCGTGTCAGGGTGACTCCTGGGGACAGAGACCATGAGAACGGTGTCTTTTCCTGCCTGGACACGTTTAACTTCTGACCTGTATTAGCTGTCAGATTAGAAGGGGTTTAGTCACATCAGTCTGAGCAGGAATTAAAGCCAAGCTCCAGGGGCAAAAGGGCAGAGCCTTAAAGAGATCACCTTAATTGACAGGGCCTCTTAATCCCCCTGTTCTTGTACATTAATCCAAATATCTCCAGTTCTTCTTCTTAACCTGTTTTCATAAAGTAAAGAGAATTATACTTAATATAACAAAGCTGAGTGTAGGAGGAAAGCATGACCTTAGCCCTCCTGAAGAAGGGTTTTGAGGCTGTTGTAAATGCTGCTCTTTATCCCGGTCACTCCCCAGCCCTTCCCCAGCAGCTTGGGAGCTGGAAATGATCAGGCAGCTCCTCCTCAGCCGAGTTGTGGCAGTGATGCTGTGCAGGACGGGGCTGTTGTTTGATGTTCCTTTTGCAGTTTACATTTATAATGGCAGCCCCCTGATAACCTGGGTACTTGAAACAGGACCAGGCAGAGAGGAGCTTGGAGCACACCACATCCATCACCCAACAAGCCCGGTCAGTGGGGCTCTGTGGCTCGGAGCATCCCTCTCTGTGGTAGCAGCCAGCATGCGTGACCTGGAGGCTCTGCTGCCCACGTCTGTGGGGATGTGAAGGGCTGAACAGAGCTACAGGTGCCCTTTGAATTGGGGGAGTGCTGGTATTGCTTTCTTAGTGCCTGGTGCACAGATGGTTTCAAGCTCTTTGACTTTGACTATCAGCCCAGCAACTTTCCAGGCTATCGGCTAAAAAGCAGATGGATTTCCAAAGTTTTAATACACACAAGGAATTATGGGCAGCAGCCATTTACATCAAATCACTTTTAGAAGCAAAGTGTAGGTGTGCAAAATCAGTCCTTTCTGAAATGCCTTTTTACAGTAAGCTCCCTTGGAGGCTGATCTCTAGCACAGGAGGGGTAATTGAGATCCCAAACACTAAATGCACTCTGTGGGCAGCGTGAAAACTAACTGGTAACGTGGCAAAGTTAATTACAAGCTGTTAAACTAAGCTGTTAATGGCTAAGGTAAGCTTTTAAACTCTCAAGGGCATGAGTTGTGCCTTCATGTGCTTCGGTAGTGCAGCTATGCGCTGTGACCAGGGGCTCTCTGCTCTCCTGAGAGATAAATAGGGATAAAGAAGATATTCAGCTCTTGAACCATGAGGAGGAAGGAGAAATCCCACACTTGGTTGCATGAGTGTCACAACTCTGATACTAACAGAGTTTCAGGTGTTTGGGACAGTGCCCATGTTGCCAACCTTGGGTACCCTGATGGCCCTAGGTGGTTTCGGTGGTCATCACTTCTCACTGCCATGCAGAGCCAGCCTGATGGGAAAAACCCACCTCTAACACTGCCCTCCTGCCATCCATGTGCATTGTGTTCTGTCGCTACGCTTGTTCTGGCAGTGAGAACTTTACCCTGCAGACCAGGTTCCTTTCAAAATACATGTAAGGCATCTATTTTTCTGCTGGCATGGTGGTGAAAGCCACAGAAAATTGTGGAAAGAATTAAGTTTACAGGGGCAAATTTATTCTGTCTTGTTCTCAGCCTGCTTAAAGTTCAACTCAGATGTTTCAGGACCCAGATTTGTACTGAAGTGAAGCAGTCTAAGAAACAGTTGTGGATAAAAGAAATCTGAAAGCTATTCAAAAACTAAGGGGAAAAAAAAGCTTTTGAGTGGTCTGAAGGAAAACAAACACAGATCCCATGAGGAGGAGGAGAGAAAAAAAACTCCAATAAAAAAAAAAAGTGGATGGTGAAAATCTGGTCTCACAGAGGTCAATTATATTTTTCTGCTAGCTTCGCTGGGCCAGGATTTTATCCACGGTTTCTAATCATTGTGGTGGGCTCTTCCTTCCAAAGTTGTTCTTCCATGTCATGATTCATCACATCTCCTGTCTGGACATGCAGTAGCACAGAACTCCCATTTAGTTAGGAAAATACTTTTTAAATGGAACGAATCACTCTTGGAAAAACTAGTTTCAAATGACAGGAGGAGGAGGGGAAAGGTTCATGACCTCGATCTAATTTTTGAACCCCATGAACACAAAAAAATATTTTGAAAGGTTCTTAAAACCAAAATTTCCAGCAGATTTTCCCATTCCAAAATTTGTGCTTGTCAGGCCAGAAGCCCAGATGCCTCCTCAGATCCAGCCCTGTGTAGACAGTGCCACTGATGCACTTTCTAAAAAGCCTGGCCCAAAACAGAGCCCTGGAAAAGGAGCTATTTGGGCAGCAGAAGCAAGAGAAGGAAGAGTTGGTCCCTTTGAAGTAATCAGCTAGGTGAGGCGTTGGATAAGCCAGGGTCATTTGTAATCAGATGTCTGAGATGACTGTCAAAGAAATCTCCAGACACTTGCCTTGTCGCTGATGGTATCTCAGCGCAGCTAAAATAAAAACATCAGTAAAAGGGAAGTCCGAGCCATTATCTGCACCTGGGCTGCAAGGGCACCAAGTGGAGACAGCACCCAGGCATGTTTGAGGCTGCTCAGAGATCTCAGGGTGAGGAGACTGCCTCCAGCGAGGTCCAGGGGAGCATTGCCCCGTGGCCCTGGAGAGCCCAGCCCCACAGAGCCTGCAGCCTGCACTGAGGGTTTGTATTTATGGTGGAGAATTTGTGTTCTCAGCCTTAACTATCAGCTCCCTATGAATGCTTGGCTGAAAAGGTGTTTTCTTCCCAGGAAAATGGGGAAAAGCCATTACAGCTTTTTGAGAAGGATTTGCAGACTTTCACAAGTCTGCTCGATACCCCTCTCCCTTGCCTCCAGTGTTCATGAGAAGTAGCTTCACAAGCCACAGAACCAAAGTCTCAGCTTTTGTATTTCCTTTCCTTGTGCATTTCCTGGAGTCGAATAGGGTTGAGGTTATGTAGCAGCTTTTGCTTTGAGGAGATATTTCTAGGCTCTCTCTACCTCATGCATTTTAAATCAGCTTGCAAGAATGTGATCCCTTGGAGCTTCTTCTACTGCCAAAACTTAATTGGAATTGGCCAGCAGGATTAAAAGAGACAGATGGACAGACAAACACATAAACAAACAGTGCTATCATATTTACTCTATTTTTCTTGGAAAGCTGAGCTAGAAACTCCAGTAACCTAATTAGAGATCTGGGGTAATATCATGTAACATAGGCAACCCATCTTAGGCCCTGCTCTGCGAGGAGTGAATCATTCCTGGGCACTGTACAAGCATGGGAACCCATCCGCACATGTGGTAAACTCAGCTGTGCACAGTGCCACCACAACAGATACACATTTTGAATTACTTTTGGAAGTTTTGACCATAAATCCATCGCTGTTGTGAGACAAGAGCATAAAATGCCCAGTGGGGCTCAAAACAAGGAGCCTCTGTATTACAAACTTTGTAAATTCTAGTCCTTGAATGTTTTGGTGTGTTTTGGGGTGTTTTTCTTCTCTAAACAGTGCAAAGGTTCTAATTCTGTTGTCTTGGAAGTCCTCTGCAGACAGGGGAAGGTGTTTAATGCCGGGATTTAGGATTGAGGCAGTGCTGTCACATATATCTCTTAGGGACTTTTATTTTTGGTCTTTGGGTTCAGTGATGCTTTTTGCTGATGTCCTACTGGCACAGATACTCCATGAGCAGATGAGTCTATAAGAACTTTCCTGAGTTTTTATTACATTATAAACTTACTTACTCCAAGAAAACCGTACAGAGACCAAGGGGGTCCATAGGATTACAGTGGTGTGAAAAGAGACTGTGACTCCTTCACTGTGTTTAACATAAATCTAATGTCACAGTGGGGTTGAAACTCCATATATATTAACCATCTTCCCATACTTATTAAACTACAGTAACTATCTCCCTGCCCTTCCTCCCCTTTCTAATAGCGGTATAAATAGTCCAAAGGTTTCTTGTCAACACAGATCCCAGACTTCTAGCTCTTTGAGGGCCAAACATACTTTGTTTTATTACTTGTATGGCATTCCTTAAAGAAGGGGACTTTGACCTTCTCAAATTCCTCCTGGAGATTAAATACCAAAACCAGCAGTCCACCAGGGAATTAATAGACAGCTTCAATACACACAGCAGGACCTTTGGAGGGGGTCAAGTTATTAACACGCTGGGAAATGTAGATTGTATCTTCCGATGCAGGATATATCTTGCATTCTAGATCAGAAAATGGCAACGGACCTAGAGAGCTGCATTTCTGAGATGAGTTCTGCAGCTCTCAGCAGATCTTCCAATTCTGCATATTTTGAGGACACAAACTTTGCTGACTTTAGAAGTCTTCACATAAAAAGGAATGTATAACAAACTTATTTTTTGTGAGAAATTGTGCCTTCTGTATTAACAGTGAACCCATGTGACTTTATTTTTCATTTGACAAGGAATCTTACCTGAGGGCTTAATAGTTATTCAACCTCCTACCTCCTCAAACCAGACAACCCTACAAAAAATATTTGTTTAATATTTACATATTTAAGGAAATTAATGTCAGGCATTGAAACCCCTTTAAAGTTCCTTTTTGTGCTCTTCTGGATAATCAAAGTTTGCAGAAACTATTTAAGTCTGATGATACCTAAATGGTCATGGAAAACTCATTTCAGCTTTCTTGCCGTACATATTTGCACTGGAACATTATTAAATATGTTCACTTAAGGTAGTTGGGCCAAGGAACCAGGGTGTGTGATAGAATCAACCAAAGGTTTTAGATTGATTCACCATTTCCGTAAAACTTTGATCCTTGAAAAAAGTAAGGAAATATGACAGTTTAATGGTCCTCCCTTGTTTTTGAACTGCTGTGCATCAGTCTGAGATTTTACTTTTGAAATTCTCAAGAAGGGGATAACATCTTACAAAACATCTTTTTTTATCCTCTCCATTTGCTTTATGTGGTTGGCCACTGCTGAAGAACATGAGATGTTGAGATGAAAGCCCTACAGTAAATTAAGATCGTGAAAAAATTAAATAAGCTGGAATATTTTTCTTATTGTGAAATATTCCTTTGGCATGAATTGCAGTAAACAAAGCAGTATCCCTTCCAAAACAGCTGTAAACAAATCTTTACTACTCTCTAATCACCAAAAATCTCACACCACTCAAATTGACATGGAAAAAGGCATTAATGTTAGTGAGGGATGAATTTCAGGAAGGCTGGGTTTGGTCTGGATAAGCATATCTGACATATGCGAGCCTTCTGGGAGCCTATAAAAACAATCTTTCTTGGGAGATTTCCTGCACTTCTGGTTAGGTTGGAAATGTCATGACAGCTGGCTTCGCCACAGCACTTGGGCACTCCAGGTTGTGTTCCTGGCCAGAAATCAGGGAAACAAAGATGTCTGGAAAGGGAAGAAACCACATAGCAATACTTAGAGCTTCTAGAGCAATTCCCAGCCAGCTTGCTCAGTATGCTCTCAGATGCACTTAGAGCTGCAAGAAAGCTGTGTGGAAGATCTGCTCTTCTCCCTCTGTACAGAAACAAACTGAGGAATGAATGGTTGAAAAATGCTTTCCATCTCTTTTCTAGATGCATGGAGGAGGTACAAATATGCAGCCTGATCCTCACTGTTCTGACCTTGGGGGACAGGAAAGTGCAAAGGTAAAAGGTGTCACATCCATTGTACAAGCTCACATTGATGCATGATTTAACATTTCTTCCACCTTCTGCCCTTTCCTTGTGAACTAATTTGGTTTATAAAATCCTAATAATAAATTAAAAAATGCAGTCCTGCCATATGGAAGCTGGGTTTAAAATGCAAAGGACCCATTTGAGGTTTGAATCCTAACCTTGGTGGAGCTTCTAGCAAAGGCATAACAGACTTTGGCTTTTTCCTAACAGTAATGTTAGGACATGTTATCATTTGTGCGTCAGTCTCCTCTTCTCAGACAGACAAAAAAGCATAGTGAAACTGTGGAGCCCCTTGCCAAGAGAAGTTCTGTGTGCTAAAAGATTGCATGTGTTCAAAAAGGCAAATTAAGAGAAAAAAAAACAACAATAGTTACTAAACATGAAAAAAACATATCATGCTCAGAAAGCGCCTACGCTATGAATTGCTGGATGTCAGGGGAGTGTTCAGAAGCTGTGTCAGTGCTTTCTGGTTCTGTGCTTACCCTTTTCTCTGGGCACCCATGCTGGTGCTGCAGGAGCACTGAGTGCTGCGGGAGCACTAGGTACTGCAGGAGTACAGGGAGGAGATCTCACAGCAGGAGATGGGCTGCTGCCTTGAACCCATGAAGAAAAATGCCCCTTTGCTGCCCATCCCACATGAGGATCAGATTTTCCCTTATCTTTGTGTTGTTTTTAGTTGTTTTGAAAAAAACCCAAACCAATGCTGTTGGACAAAAATCTTCTTTTAATAAGACTTCTAGGTATGCTCCAGATGGCTTACTGTTCCTTACTGGGCTTCTCCAGCTGGAGAAATGCTCCTTCCAAAAGATAGCCCAAGTGAGGCCCTGAGCTGATGCCTCCCTGGGCTGTGAACCTCACCAGGCATTGTGCCAGCCATGGGCTATTGTCTGGGCTGTCACAAATGTCTCCTGGAAATACCTTGCCCCTTCTTGGTGTTCTTGAAGAACACTCCCCATCCCTTCAAATGACTGAAAAAAAGAGCCTTGTTTTGCTGCCTTCTGCTGGTTTCACAGACAAGTCAGAGGCAACAGCTTATTTTTCCATGGAAATACAGATCCCTTGAATATACAAGGGATGATGAAGGGGGGTGGGTGGATGTCTCCTGCTCTGGTCTTGCTGGGATGCTTTTGTATTTCCTTATGATTCCTCGTGTCACTGCTTGAGTACTGCTCTTCCCTTTGGCAGTCTTTATCATGTTATTGATTCTTGGATTCATTTGTCCAAAGACTGAGGAATTAATGCTCTGTCTGCTTTTCAAGGTTATGTTACCTTTGTGCAGGGCTTTTGGTATCAAGCTTCCCCATGATTTCTGTGTTAGGAGCACCGGGGTGTGTTTGCCCTCCCTTCAACTGACAGGAGGGTTTAACCTGCCATTCATCTCTGTGGGGACAAGGCACAGATTTTCCTGCCTCTGTGGCTTGTAGCTGCCTCTGTAAAGCACAGTGAAGTGTAAAGTACATCTGTCTGGCTTTTGATCCTTGGGCCAAATGCAAGCAGTGTAACCCCACTGGCTTTCCTGAAAAAAATAGTTTCCTCCAGGAGGCCGTTTCAGGTTTTGCAGACTGAGTGGGCAGTGCTTTTGGCTTCCAGCCTAATTCCTCATCATCCCCCGCTCCTCCATACACATCCTGGGAAAGAAAGGTGTCACCAACCCGGGAGCACAGGGGCAGGAAGGAGGTGGCAAAGCATGTCTGTCTGCACAAGGCTCAAATGCTAGCTCTGTTGTTCTTCTAATAAAGAACCAGTTTAGGTTTATGAACACAAAGGCCTTTGATGTTGTTAGTCAGCAAATGGTGCCTTAAAGATAAGAGATGGTTTCGTGGGCTAGGCCTTGGCTGGGGGCTGGCAGCTGAGGCCAGGCGAGCGGTGCTCCGGCAGAGCCTCCCTCCCTCGGCGGGCGTGTGTACGCTCTCCTGAGGGCCCCCGGCGAGAGCACCCCCACCTCTTCCAGCCACCTGGAGGGGAGCAGATAGCTGCCTCCCTCGTGGGGTCCTACAGAGCTGTGCTGATGTTTGCACAGTTCTTTGAAGACAGCTTATTTACCAGCTAACATTTGCTAACTTGTTCCATCCTTCCAGGCTGGGCTTTGTGTGGGCAGCGCAGGTAGCTCCAGCCTGATGTGACACCCCTGTCAGGAGGAGCCACCTTCTCCTTGGCTGCTCGGCTCTGCCACTCCAAGGCACACTTCTGAGCAGCCACCTGGCTCAGGGTTTTGGTGGGACTTGGCTATGACTTGGCTTCAGCGAGGAGCTTGGACACTGCTTCTTCCTGGCAGGTAGCACCAGGCCGTGAAGGCATGGATGTACATGGAACCTGCTTTGGGGCTGCCAGACCAGCCCCCCCCCGGTGGGGCATGCACCCTTCCCGGGGACCTGGCCTCTCCCGGGCACTGCCTGGCATCTCCCTGTCCTTCTCCTGCAGCTCAGGTCCTTCTGGCATGGTCAGGATCTCTGCAAGCCCCCGCCCTGACCCATCTCCCAGGGCTCTGCCCCAAGAGGGGTCTGTGTCCCCTCTTGTTCCCTCCGGGCCCTTGGGAGCTGCTGGCCAAGGAAAAAGGCCGTCATTTTGAAGGTGTGCAAAAATAAAGAGGCTACCGATGCCACAGGGTAGACCAAAGCGTTGTAACAAGAAGAAGGCATAAATCCCTGGCAGGAGCTTTAATCCTCTCACTGGGTTGTCAGTTACGGTTCACCATCCAGTTTAATTTTGGTGCTGTTGCATCTTCAGTGCTCCTGGCTGGTGTGATAAGAGGGTTGTTTCCTTTGGGGGGTGGGATAAGTGTGAGTGTACGTGTGAGTGTGTGTGAGTGTGAGCGAGTGTGTGTGTGCGCTTCAAACTGTGTAACAGGAGATGAATTCAAAGCGCCTCCTCGGGACACTGTCGCTGCAGACCGGCACTTTGTTCATCTCTGTGGTGGAGCCGTCAGGCCCCCCAAGTCCCTATCACCGTCCCAGCCCCAAGCGAGTCCCGTTTCAGCAGCACTCCCCCTCCCCACACTGGCACATAATGTTTCTATTGTGCCGATGCTGTTTTTCTGGGGAAGCGGCAGGGATTTAAATATCATAAAGGCAGAAGTCGGGCTTTGATATACTGTCAGCAAAAGCCGAATACTGTAATTTCGAGCAATTTTCTCCAAACTCCCCTTCCCACCCCCCGCTCTGGCCCCC
>NW_010134956.1:0-12849 GCF_000699245.1 Pterocles gutturalis
CGAGGAGGCCTGCGGTGTCCCTGGAGCCAGCGAGACCGCCCCGGTTCAGCCGCCGGCTCTCCCCAGGCAGCGGGACACACACCCCTCGGGCTGGGTGGCGGCTGCCGAAAGCGATGTTGAAATCTCACGTGCTGCTTCTGTGTCCTAAATAAACGTTTATAATGTACCATTGGGGCAGATTTAGATCAGATATTAGGAATAAATATTTTCCTGTGAGGGTGATAAGGCACTGGCACAGGTTGCCCAGAGAAGCTGTGGATGCCCCATCCCTGGAGGTGTTCAAGGCCAGGCTGGATGAGGCTTTGAGCAACCTGGTCTAGTGGAGGGTGTCCCTGCCGTGGCAGGGGGGTTGGAACTTGATGATCTTTAGGGCCTCTTCCAACCCAAACCATTCTGTGATTCTAATATCTTACATCATCATTACTTACAGCTTAATTATCTTGCCTGTCTTTGCCTTGGACAGGACAAAGCTTTCTCTCACAGCTGTGGCAGCTCAACGGAGCTGCTGCAATCGAAGAGCTACACGGCAGCATCTTCTTGAATTGCTTCTCAGTGAGAGCTGACAGTGAAAGGGCCTCAAACCCATTTCAGCACAGTCAGAAAGATTAGCTTAAAAACATCTTTACTGCAGTTTAAGTGGCTTTGCACTAGTATGATGTAGCAGGATTCGTATCATTGAAGCTTGAGAGACAGTTTAAAAAGATGCTTTTTAGGGCCTGAGGTATCACATCCAGACAGTGTGAAGAGCAAATTCAGCCCCAAGGCTCTTTTCTGTGTGCTTCCTGAGGAATACTAGTTGACCTGTACTGAGGTGAAGTTTTATTGTGCTCTTGAACATTTTGCCCGTTTGCTCAGCACGGTCAGCCATTAATTCAGGCTCAGCACCAGGAGCCGACACAGCCCTCATTTAAGCAGAGGTATGTACATCTTGTTGGGTGATGTAAATGCAAGGAACTTTAATCCACTTAGTCCTTTTGGGAAAATCTATTTTTACGTGCATCCACATCAGTACCACGTAATCAAATTCTCACTTAATAAACTAATTTACTAAGCTGAAATACTAATTTTGAAATCCCAGGATAATTAATAAATAAGCTAAGAGGTCAAGGAGGTGACACGGAAAAGCTGATCATTGGCCTCCAAAGCAAAGCATTAGTACATCTTCAGCTCTGAGGATGGCCATATCCCTGTAAAACAAGGAATGTTTCAAGATTCTGAAATGCCAGGTTGTAACTTTTTCACTGCTGTGAGCTCTGCAAGTGAGCAATGCAGATGTGAGGAAATGAAGATAGATGCCATCTCTTACCTTGCTAGAAAAAAACAACCAGATGTAACCAGTATAAAAATGCACCTGAACTCATCTGTCTGCAACCTCTTTTGACTCATCTGTGAGTATTTCTGGGTAAAATGAAGTTTAAAGAAGAACAGTAATAGACCATCAGAGATAGAGGTTCTTTAACCAACTGTAGAGAAACCTGAAAAAGTCACTTATGCTAAATGAAAACACTGAGGAGAGCTCGCTCCTCAATTAATGGAGAGCATGGGGAAATCAAATGCCCAGTTGTCTACCAATGAATTAATTAAATATTTGCCTACATTCTCAACTGAACAAATGAACAAAGTATAATAGCTTTGTGTGCCAGTTCATACTAAAATTCTGCAAAGAGTTCACATGGAGGCAGTACCTCTTGTCATTTTTTTATTGTTGTTGTTGAGGAGGATCATTTGTTTGTGCAGGAACTTTACCTACTAAGACAGGCACATGCAGAAAACCAGGGCATGCCATTAAGCATCTTTTTTAGAGACATGGACAGTGGGATGGAGTGCACCCTCAGCAAGTTTGCCGATGACACCAAGCTGTGTGGTGTGGTGGACAAGCTGGAGGGAAGGGATGCCATCCAGAGGGACATGGACAGGCTTGAGAGGTGGGCCAATGCCAACCTCATGAAATTTGACAAGATCAAGTGCAAGGTCCTGCACATGGGTCGAGGCAATCCCAAGCACAAATACAGGCTGGGTGGAGAAGGGATAGAGAGCAGCCCAGAGGAGAAGGACTTGGGGGTATTGGTGGATGAGAAGCTGAACGTGAGCTGGCAGTATGTGCTTGCAGCCGGGAAAGCCACCCGTGTCCTGGGCTGCATCAAAAGAAGCATTAGCAGCAGGTCGAAGGAGGTGATTCTCCCCCTCTACTCTGCTCTCGTGAGACCCCACCTGCAGTACTGTGTTCACATGTGGGGCCCCCACATAAAAAAGACCTGGACCTGTTGGAGAGAGTCCAGAGGAGAGCCACAAAATTAATCAGAGGGCTGGAGCACCTCCCGTGTGAGGACAGGCTGAGAGAGTTGGGGTTGTTCAGCCTGGAGAAGAGAACGCTCCGAGGAGACTTAATAGCAGCCTTCCAGTACCTGAAGGGGGCCTGCGGGAGAGATGGGGAGGCACTCTTGATCAGGGAGTGTAGTGAGAGGACAAGGAGTAATGGGTATAAGCTGAAAGAGGGTGGATTTAGACTGGAACTTGATGATCTTTAAGGTCCTTTCCAACCCAAAACATTCTATGATTCTATGAAGCTCTGCAGCTCAGTCCTGTACCTCCAGGGTTTTGCATTGCAGCTTTAAGTGTGAGGGAAAGCCCAACCCGCTTGCCTGGCACAGTCCTCAGCAGCATTTTCTTTTCCAGACTGTGGACTGCCACAGGAACAGCAATCTTACATTGCGTTTGGTGAGAGTGTTATTCATCAGGACTGCTTGACATGTGGGCACTCAGAGGTTGTGTATGTTCCTACTGGTAGCACAGCATGGTGTCTGGATGTTTTCCAGGCTGTGATCTGCAGGCACGACCTTCGGCCAGATAGCAGGTCATGGTGCAGGACAGAAGCCATGACACCTTGCTGGTTAGACATGTGAGTTCCCCTGCTCCTGGGGAATATGAGGAAACGAGATATCAGGTGAGTTTCATTTGCAACGCATAAGACTTCACAGGTCTGGAAAAGCCGTCCTTATCTTCTATAGGTCAACAAAACAGGAGAAAAGGCAGAATAGTTTCCTGCAGTTGACTACCTCCACTCCAAATCTGACTGTGTTTGTTAACCCTCTGCATATGCACATCTGTCACTCTTCATTCCCTTTTTTCCCAGGCTGTTTCCACTCTGGTTTCCTTCCTCCTATGTACTAGGTTTCCCTCCGGTCAGTTATGTCTCCAATATGGTTAGGAAAACTTACTTCTTGTAAACCAAGGTCATCTAAAGAGATTATCTTTACAGCATCTCACTGGGAGCTGTTAACTGCTTCTTGTGTATCCTTACCATATCCAGTTAAGAAATCTCATGCTTAAGTTCGTGCTTCTTTTTTGTTTCCTTACAAGGAGCTTACTGCATAGCAGATTGAGAAATACAGGGTCATTATTAAAAAATATCACTTAAATAACAGGGACTGGCAGAAATCCCAACCAACTCTTTAGCCTGTCCCCCCGGTATCACATGACTGGTTTAACTTGGTTCGTATGGTAAGTGTTTGACAATTACTGCTTTTTCATTGTGATTTACTTTTAAATTGCAAGTAAACAACTGCAGTACAGTCAGTGTAGGGTTTTTTTTATGATGCCCAGTACCACATACCAAAAGTAGCTTGCTGGTTTTATCAGAAGGTCTGGTGTAGGTGTCATTGTTTTTCTGTTGGGTATCTTCTGGTGCTCTTTTCCTCCCTTCATCTCTGTCCTACCACCCTGAACACCAACTCTCTTCCCCATTGTGTCACACTTCCTTTTACAGCTGCAATGCTCTGCAATGTTATACCTATCCTTACCGTGTTTTGTGTCAAGTTACTGCAGTTAGCTATAACTGATACTGGTATCCCAAGTGTCTTTCATTTATCTGCCACTGCAGGTCTGGAAAGCATCAAGAATTTGGCAAGGGAAAGTAAAAATTACATAGCCAGTAACTAAAATATTTCACCCGTATTCTCTCCCTCTGTCCGCTGGTGGGTTTTAGATTGAGGAGAGGAGAGGCTATGAAGCAACAGATACATCACACTGTAATTTTTAAAACACATTTTAATACTTCCAAATTATTCTGAAGACCTGATTATTTCCTGGAGTGTAGAAGCAGGCAGTAAAAAGGAAAACCATTCAAAGGAAGCATTGAGTGCCTGAAAGCTTGTCTTTTTTCCTCACAGCTATATTAGTTACCCTAATAACCAGGGCTGTCTGCAGGTATCACCAAAGGAGGAGTTGCCTTGTGTAGCAGAGTAATGAGTGAGGGAGGGTCAACAAAATCCCAGCAGTCTCAACGAAATCCTAGCAGTCAACAAAATCCCAGCACTTTCAAGCTGCTCCCAAGACACCTAAGTAATTCACAACACTCATGCTGCCCTCATCCCACCTTCATCTTTCATTCTCTTGTTGCTAGAAATGCCAAGTCATGGAGTCTCCTCTTAGGGCTGCTTCCTCTGCTGGGGCGGGGCTGGAGGGGGGACATTGCGCCTTTGCCTGTGCTGAGGGTGGGTGCATTCATACAGTCAGTGCTGGAGGGTAAGGGAACGAGTTCTGGTGCAGAATGGGCTAACGTGCAATCATCACCTGTTACTGCGAGTAAGTGACTTAGCTTTTCTTGACACCCTGAGGCTTAATGCTGTCCAGGGAGGGGGGCTAAACATTGCATTAACCCTGATAATGCATCACAAATGTTGTGTATATCTTCAAGTTCCCTTTTTTTTTGTGCTACATGGGATACTGACAAGAGAATGACGGTGTGTGCAGTCCCTAACAGCAGACTGTGTCATGTGTAAGGATGACTGTGTCCTAGCCAAGAAGTGCCACAGAAACCCAGGTTTTAAAAAAAAGGAAAGGAAAGGAAAGGAAAGGAAAGGAAAGGAAAGGAAAGGAAAGGAAAGGAAAGGAAAGGAAAGGAAAGGAAAGGAAAGGAAAGGAGGAAGAAAAGGGAAAAGAAAGAAAAGAAAAATGCAACAATGTGAGCTTTTGGGTTTTTTTGTTTGGTTGGGTTTTTATTCCAAAAAAAATGGTTAAGACATTAAAGAAAACAGCAAAACAAAATAAAACAAAAAACAAACCAACCCAAACCCAAAACCACACATGCCCTTAATCTCCCCACAAACCCTCCAAATTTGCTTTCCTTCAGACAGGAAAGCATGGTATTTTTATCTCCTCTCAGGTAAACTGCATTTTTTTATTTGTTCGGGTTATTTTTTCGTCTAAAAAGCTACTCTTGTCCAGAGCTTCATTTTTTGTTTCTCCACTCTGAACCATTTTAAGTCATGAGGGTTTCAAATCCCTAACCCAGATCCTCCATCTTGACCCGTTAGCAGAACGTCACCTGTGAACTAAAGTGTCAGGTTCAAACAGCTACTCTCTGGATTTCTTATCCAAGCAGGTTCTTTCAGAGAAGATCATATTCAGTCCTTCACTCAGCATGCTCACTCTCTATCTTAGACTAATGTATATTAAACTTTAATCTCAGTTATGGGCCAATCCTGCAAGCTTACTGTTATTACATCCACAGGTTTTCTTGTGCAATCAGAACCACAATATATTGTTTGTAGCTGATAACAGAGATGTGTAGCCAAAAACTAGAAATGCAAGAAAAGGAAATTTCTGTCAGTGACTCACCCTCATAAATTTTAAGCTTTATTTAAATTACTTCTCAAAAATGGATAGTGTTTTTTTTGACAAGTTTCAATACTTTCTTGAAAATAATCAGGTCCTGTGGAGTAATGAGATTTTTTGCCCAAATACTGCTGATGCAATCTGAAGAATGTAGGAAGCTTAGATGATGTATCTTCACTTATCAGGGCAGAAAACATGTCTTATTGCAGACTATTGTTCATGAGCTGGACTTAACTAGCAATGACGTCAAGGATTCTCAGTCTAGTTTTAGGAGTTTTGCATTGCTTCAGTTCTTGAATTTAGGTAATTTCCTACCAGACCTTGGCTTTAGATAGCTATAAGCCTCCCTAGAGAGGATCATATGTCTCAGGTCATAATATCTATTACTGGTACTTTTTAATAGCATTGCTGAGTCATAGCAGCAACTGTGAGTTACCAGGCATGTAAAACAAATGACATGCACAAAGTCTTTAATTTTTCTAGTATTATTAGTTTTAGTCCATTTTTCCTGTGTTTTATTAATAATCAAGTTATATGGGCTTTAGCAGTAACATTCTGTATCTTCTGGGTCGTAAAATCCCACATGTACGTTTACCTTGACTATTAAGATATAATTACACAGATGTAGGATTTCTTGGGCTTAAAACAGAAATGAAGTCTATTGATCTAGGTCCATTTTGAAGAAAAACACATGCTGAATCAGTTTATATACTGAGTACTATATGCATTTCATGCATGACATATATTTTATATCTTAATTTTAAATTGTATATTCACCTGTCAGCAAGTCTGTCGGAAAATTTACAGAACTATTGTACATATTCAAGCTTTTTAAAAGGCATAATTCAACATTCACGAGCAAGCATTTTCCCAGTATACACATAACAGCTTACTTTAGCCACTTAAGGTTCTTACATGTTTTAACCAACCAGCCTGTGAACAAGAAATAAACTAAAAAGAGCTCTCTTAAGAGATTCTTAGTTAACATCTCCAGGTCAGAGTTTATTACTATATAGACCTAGGATGAGGTTCTGTGTTGTCTTTTCAAACATAATGATTTCAGTGAGGCTATGTGATGTAAATACAAGCAGAACTTGTATTTTCTCTGTAACAGGAAGTATTGCCTTTTTAAAAATATCTAAAAAATGTGTGTGGTGGAGTTCTAGACCTACTATTAAAATATCTAAAACTCTGATTTTCTATTTATTTGTTATACAGTATTCAGTATTACTCTACTGAACTAGCTTCTTGGTACCATATCCTACTTAGAATAGAATCATGGAATCATTTAGGTTGGAAAAGACCTTTAAGATCACAAAGTCCAAGCATAAACCTAACACTGTCAACTCCACCACCAAACCATGTCCCTACTTACGGCAGCAGGGAAATCTGTCTTCTGTGGCAAATGTAATAAAAGTTTTAAGGTAGTCTGTTATACTTTTGTTCACTGCCTGGGATATATATGACATTACAGAGTGATGTCAGTGTGTGTTGTAAGTCATCAACAACCACCAGATCACCTTGAATACATCACTTAGTGTCTAAAATATAGCCTTCCTTCTCATAATATTAAGAAGTGGAACTGTAACCTTCAGTCCAGGACAAGGATCTCTCCTTGGGTATCAGTTCTAGGCACATTTTATTCCTCATATTAAGATTTGATGACAAAGTGGATTTATCCTTTTTCTAATTTTTTTTTATTATTATGAGGGATTAGTAGGCTTATAGGTTTCCTTGTTCATTGCATTTTCAAATAGAAGATTCCAAAGTGAAGAATAAACCAAGAGTATCTAGCAACTTTTGTAGGGTTTTTGTAATCCTTTCGTGGTGGTTATGTAGGTGGAAGATAACCAGAGACCCTAACTGTTGAAAGAACTCTAGTTTGGTCACAGGGATCCTCAGTTCCATTACTAGGATTTTCAGATATCTGTCACCTTGACTTCTGCTTCCTTAACTTGGTGTTTGCTCTGAAAAAAAGGCAGCTGGAAGTGCTAGTAAGATAAACTACGAAATGGAACTGCTGAATGAACTGATCATAGCAAGCAGAACCTTCATATGTTTCCCATAGTTTTGTCTCCACCAATGGTGCTTTTCTTTCCTTGTATGGACAAGGGCTTTATACCATCGAAAGGGAGCACCGGGCACTGAATAAATGTCTTCACCGACTGTGGAACAGAGTCTCCTCCGATAGATCTTGGGCAGCAGCAGGGGTCTAAAGAATTCTATATTGAAATACTTGCAATTGTCCTGTACTGGTTCAAAAGAGATTAAGTCAAAAAGTAAAACTGGGCCCTAATTTCTAAAAAAAGTTTCTCTGTTTATATACAGAAATAGATTATTGCAGCAAATGATCTGAAAAGACTGAGTACTAATGCTGCCTGTTACAAGAACTGCATATATGAAATGCAACTAAATGAACAGTTTTTACTGCGGAAATAAGTTCATAATAAGAACATGCACAAGAATTCAAAGCAACAACCTGAAAAGACTAAAACACTGGAGGTGGAAGAGCAAGCATATGTAAAACACAGCTCTGAAGGCTGGATACAGAGCTGTTGAATAGCAGGCTACCCTATTCTCACTGACTCTCAAAATACTAATTTATATACAAATCTCCTTAAAGGAAAAATGGCACTGAAATATTGTACCCAGCTTTAGGAAGCACTAACAGACCCAGATGACTTGGTTTCAGATGAAGGTCTGTGCACTGAAAGCAAAAAAAAATTAAATAAACAAGCACAGTCAGGTTTTCTGGTTTTCATCACTGTTTAGAGTAAATAAATCTTTCCAATGCACAATAAATTTCCTAGATCAAAAAGAGACAGAGGTACTACATGAAAAAAATTGTATTGTTTTATTAATTAACAGGATACAGGATTGAATTTTGTAATCTGTATTGCAGCATGTTCCCAGAAATGCCAGGAAGCAAAATTATAAAACATTCACAAAGGTCATAGTGCTAAAGGGCTGAAGAAAGGTTGGAATTATTTGTATTTATTGCAAAGAAAGAATGTGGAGAGACAAGATATGAAGCTGGTAAAACAATTGAGCAGAACTGTAGAGATTTGCTCCAGCTGAGGCGATCAGTCATTAATGTGAGCAAGCAGCTGTATAGCAATGTGGTTGGAGGAATAAGTAGTGTCAGAAGAGTAACTGTGATACATTAGACAGCTAATGCATTTTAAAGCCAGATTTTCCCTGATCCAAGGAGCCCACGTCCCTGAGCTGAAGATTGTTAGTAGCTTGCCATAGTCCATCCTCCTCAGGGGGATGCCTCCCGACCCTCCCTAGTGTCTTTTGTCATTCATCACTTTTGATCTTCATAGGAAGGATTCCTGTGGCCAACATTCCTACCCACTGTTTACCAAAGGGCATATTTTCTGGAGTAGACAGGATAAAAGGTGCTCCCAGCTTAAATAAATATGTGGATAAACACTAGTAGCCAGTGTGGAAAAAAAAATCTGGATCTTTGTCTGAAACTGCATTCAGGTGCACACCCATGGAGAGTAGAACAAGGTAAATTTCTGCTGGGTAGAGTGTATAGCTTCAACCTAAAATATAACATTAAAATACCTCATTGGAGGAGTTGTTCAACAGTGGAAGGACTCACTATCACTCATGACGTTTTTAATTTTAGTAAAATTAGATCAATAATAAAGGCAGCATAATAAAGATTTAGATCAAAGAGGTGACACATAATCCAGTCTCCCCACATGTGTACTAACATACAGGGAAATAGTACCAGGAGATGACACGGATTCTTTGAAAGAAGCTACTTTCAAAACGTAGTTCATTTATTTCCTCCAGATATAACTGTACTTAAATAGCCTATAGAGCAGGTTTGGTAAGGGATTTGGCAGAGAAAATGTATGTATAATCGTTTTTATAATCAAATATTCACTTAGAAAGAGATTTCGCTTTGGCATCATTATGTAGTGGTATAGGACACCAAATTCCCCAAATATTCATAGGCATGCAATGGTTTTAACTTTCAGTGAGCTTTAACTGTGACATTAGTTAATATGCTTTTTTTAAAAAAAATTAAAAATTTCTTTAAAAATATCCTTATGCAGTAAGGTTCTGCTAGCTTTCATAACTTTATCTAAGAGGCACAAGTCTTTGAGACCTAACCATTTAATTAGTCCTTAGAACTGGAAATAATGCCCCTGTTGAAGATACTGAATACAATTCAGTTGAGCAGCCTAAGGGATGAACACTCAGGACTTAAGGTGCTATTTGCAAATTCACGTATTTGGTTAAGTTGGACTAAAGGAGGAGTAAATGTACACAGATAGGAAGAGCAACAGCTAAAAAAGCGCTCATGAGGATGCACTGAAGAAGGAACAGAGGAAAATGAGTTGTTATCATGTCACTAACTAAATGAGCCACCACGTAATGAACCGGATGATGGAAAAGTGTGAGGGAGGAAAAATCCTGTTTTGTTTCTCATTCCCCTGTACTATTCAGGGAAATGAAATTTAGTGCCTTCTTGATAAGTAAACTGGCTTTCATCAAAGTAATACCAATTTGTACTGCCAGTTTCTTCTTAAACAGCATTAAATCTGGAAGGCCTTGGATATTTAGTAGCACATCAGACCAGAAGGAAAAAAAGTTTCCTATCATTTTATGTTGATGATATTGTATATGGTCTACTAACTACTTCTTAAAATAGAAAATAAATAAATTATTTAGCAATTTATATCATGGTCTGATTTTTTTAGAATTTATTTGAATATTACCCACAGAATCCAACTTTAAATTTTCAGCCTTCACTATATAAAGTCTTGTGAACAAGATATTCCAGTATGACATAACTCAGTTTTACAGCTACTGAAATAAATAGTACTTCAGTTTTTATTTTGCCAGAGCATTCCCCTTTGACTTCTAATAACAACTTTTATGAGTAGTCATTAAGAATTAAATGAAGACTTTGGGGAGGTCTGTCTTTACAAGTATAAAATTGCAGCTGACACAGCTTTATAACTGAAATGTAAAGATATAAGATCACTGTAAGATTATGGTTTGAGCAAGCTTATACTTCTGCTGCTGCTGGGTTTAAAACCAGAGTGAGTGAGAATACGATCTGTGAGCATTTCAATAGTATATCACATAAAGTATTTTAAAAACCCTTTGCCTGCTCCAGCAACTTAAATAAGCAAAACTTGTAAAAATAAAATACTACTTGTCATTGATCTTTTGTCATAGTCTCATCAGAAATACCTTTCATACTTCAGTTTATTAATTTTCCCACATTGCAGGATTGCAAAGTGAATGCATTAGAATAAAAGGAGAACACTGGGAAGAAATAAAGTATCCGAGAGGTGACACAGTAGTCACAATTTGTGTGATCTGAGACAGTTTTGCACTGCTTTGTCTGTACAAAGCACACTTAACACCAACGAGGTTGATTACAGAAAGGGCCAAACCACTATGTGTGAAATTGCAAATGTAAGATAATGACTCTGGCACACAAAATATATTAAAAGAAATCATCCACGTTAGTTGCAATTTTTCAGATGTTCGTTAAAGCAAAATCAACAGTGTATCATATAACTTTTCTGTATACAAGGATTACAATCCAAAGATCCAACTTCTGATATGTTTGTCTGATTTATAAGCCTCCAGATATTTGGCGATACTGTAGCATCCTGAGTCTGGTTCTGTCAAAAAGTGAGCGTAGAGAATTCAGAGAAGAATTTGTCCCTCGACTTTTGTTTCTCCCTTCATTTGAGAGTTGAGTGTTCTCCTTGGCAGCTTTAAGCAAAGACTAAACAATGAAAATGAATTTAAAGCTTACATGCTTTCAGTCACATTAACTCCCTGCACAATGTAATATTGTATAAACATGGGCAAATAGTCCAAACTAACTATGCAATTGTTCCTCGGAGTACATTTTCTTAAGAATTATATAGACAAAAGCATGACAGCTAAGGCCAATAATACTATCGTTTAACAGCCCATCTGTGCTGAAACTCTGGAAATTATTATTTTCAGTGTTTGAATAACGTTTTGAAATAATTCTGTATGGCAATACTATCAAATACTCCCAGGACAGGTTAGCGCAATAGTTGAAATAAGTCAGAGTATTTGTTATCGCTATGAGCTTGACCTGCCTCTCTCAGCTTCTCAAAAACTTACAACTGGTGACTTCCTACCTCTAGTTATTGGACAGCATTATACCTATCAAAGAAGTCCAAAATGAAAAGATAATGTGCCTAATTTACAAATAAAGATTAACATTCCAGAAATTAAGACCTAGAACAGAATTTCAGCTGAGGTAAATTGTCTTCACTCCTGAAGGTCTCCCTGTACCTCATCCTACTTGGTTCAATAATTAGTCCAAACTGTCAGCTAGCAGTGTTGCAGTGAACCAAAAAAAAAAGACTGGCCTGGAGATTGTCACAGTAAAAGAACAAGAGTCAAACAATAAAACACTTAATTGTGTACAGCGAAACACATAGCCATGAGCCTGATTTAAAATCTTACTTTCACTCTAGGAGCCCCAGAACCTGATGGGGGCAACCCCTCATCTCACTGTCTGAGTGCCCTTCCCCACAGAATCGTGATGATGGAAAACCATCAAAATTCTAGACATTGTGTAATCTTTTGCTTTTCTTTTTATTAGATCAAAATTCTACTTGGGTTAATTACTTTCAAGGAAAGAGTATTGTTTCTTTGTGGGGATTGCTGGTAGGGGTTTATAGACTGTAGCTGTCAATGTTTTAACCAGTAATAAAAAGATCTTCCTAAGGAGAGAAGTTTTTCAATATCTCCTAAATTTTTTAGATTCTTCTGAATTCTCTGGCTATCTGTTTCATAACCAGATACCCTACTGCAAATACTTTGAGTTCTCCTTTTTTTCTTATTCTTTATCCTCACTTCATGTTCTGAATTGTCCCAAATAACTAAAATTCAGTCGATGATAAGAGACTTAGACAGTTAGTTATTTGAAAAAAGTGAAGCTATTTTCCCCCTCTTTAGCTACTGAGTAATAGAGAATTCATCAAGATTAAAGCAAATTTTGTGCTCAATTTCTTGTGCAGACCTGACAAATTTATGTCAAAAGATTGCTGTTGGTGGTGTTTATGATTCCTACAAAAAATGAAACTTTCAAGAACTACTGCTGTTGATTGAATGAATTCTTCTTATGTAAGTGTAATTTTCAGTATTATTCTAACAGAGGCAATACTTTTCTTGCTACCCATAGCTTAGCTTCCCTTAAACCAAGGATTA
>NW_010134957.1:0-9596 GCF_000699245.1 Pterocles gutturalis
TATATATATAATCTTTTTCTTTTCTTTTTTAACAAAAGAAAGAAACACCAGGTGCTTTTTCCCCTTTGTTGGTTGTTGGTTTAATTTTTTTCCTTTTTTTTTTGGATAGAAACAAAAAGGTGTTATCTTTAGTTTGCAGGGGGGAGACCCCCCATGAGTAAAGCAAACAAAAGCAAAAAACAAACCCACAGAAAACTTGTGGTTGTCCCTAGTTCTGTTAAAATGTTCTTGGTCATCTCCAAAGAGACAATTTGTTCAACCCATGACTTTTGCCTGAAAAAAAAAAGAACAAAAACAACAAAAAAATTGCAAACAAACAAAAAGAAAAAAAAAATCTACTTAGTTGTCTTTGTGTCTTCTAAGCATTGGGGATAACGTTCTACTAAGCATGGCTGTTACACTTGTATATATATATTGAGCCTTGACAGGCCTATGATGTAAAACAATTGTATTGATGGTGGTTTAACTCTTATTTTTTTGCTTAATTTTTACAGTTACATTCAGCTGTTAGATAAGCAGGAAAAATAGTTTGCTGGCTAGGTCTACTCATTTATGTTAGCTTCAATGCACATTTTTAAAAGAACCACGGTCTTGTTTTAACTACCTGCTAGATATAATAATACAGAGGTGCTGGCATGCTTCACAGTACCTGATCTGATACAGTTTTTTTGTCTTGTACTATTACATAAATCCAGTCATGCACTTTTTCGTACACTACAAGGGGATGTGTAATAATATCCATGCTTTTGTTTCCTTAAACTATTGCCATATTTTCAGTAAGTGTCTTTAAAAAAATACACTTAGATAAAAGTGGTCTGGTCAGTATGAGGGCATGAATGCCAAACAAAGAGTATTAGTGTTTAGTGTTAATACAAAAGTGCCAACTTTGCACACATTTTGAAAAAAGAAAATGTAGTTATTCACCATAACCACAGTTGTCATTTTTGGACTACAGAAAAAAAATACTGGGGAGGGAAAAGGGGTAAAGTGAAATACAGAATCATTGGTGCTTTTTTCAAGTGCCAATTATTACTAGAAACAATAGTGCATCCTTATTCCATATATACTACATTACATAAAAGAAAGAAAAAAAAAACAGAATTGTGTCATGTGAATCAGTGGAAACTTTTTTTTTTTTTTTGGTCAAACATGCATAATATTTGGGGATATAAATGCTGATACTACTTGTCACAGAACAAAGTTAAATATAATTTTGTGTGCTTCTTACTATGGCCTGGATTTTTTGTGGTGTTTTTAAAAAAAAAAAAAAAAAGGAACAGGGAAATAATGTTAACTATGTTGTTCTGTAAAGCTGGGTTTTTTTTTCAATGGAAAGTGCTGTAGTATGATTAAGGCATGTTTTATAGAAGCAATCAAAGGAAACTAATGGCAGAAGCACTTAGAAGCTCTGAAAACATATGCTGGACTTTTTATTGGGTAGCTTTCCCTTTGGATAAAATCAGAGGCCAGAAAAAAAGAATCTCTAGTTGTGTTAACGTTTGTGTTTCACCCACATGTTTTGTCAGAAAATGATGAAAGTCCAATAAAGATAGCAAGGAAGAGAGCATGCATGAACAGGACAGGGAGAAGGAGCAAGAAGTTGAGAAAGGCAGAGAGAAAGAGAGGCTGTCCTCTGAATCTTTTTTGTTTCCGGTGTTTACACATTTTGCTTCAGCTGGTAAACCACACTGGCAGCCTGAGTTACCACAACATACTGACTGAGTGATGGTATTTACTTAAGTTCAGTCTACAGCCAAAACCATTAGGGTGTGTGTTGTAGACTCTTTTCTTTACAAAAACAATAACAATAGCAAAAACAAACAAACAAACAAACAAAATCCCAAGGGATATTTCAGCATACAATAAAATACTTCTTCAGTGAGAATGTGTTCCTTTTCTGTATTTACTGACCCACAACATTATTCTTCTTAGCCAAGAGTCAGAAATGTTCCATTCTTTCAGCTTGTCACTGTTTTGGTTTGCTATGCATTTTGATTAGTCTTACCTTTATGTCCACTTGAGTACTTAAGTCCTGTTATGTTTTCTAGAGGAAACTGTTCATACAGATTTCCTCTTTTTAGTGCTCTTTATGCATTTCAGTATTCTTGTTTCCAAAAGCAGGAATCAATAGCTAATAAATCAGTATTACCAGTTGTAGAAAATAAAAATCTTTCTAAGTGAATTCTCACTACGTTCCTGTGGGTTACAAGCCTCTGATCATTTTTTGATTCTGTACACTGATGAAGCCCTGAAAACATTTGTGGATCCCACAGAAACTGTAAGGAAAATTTACCTCCTGGTTTAACAAGAAGAAATTTTATAGCAAAAAACTAAGCAGTTTCACTGACATTTTTCTTTTATCATTTTTTTACTTTTCCTCAAAGTCTCAACTACTTTGCCGTGTTAAATTGAGTGGAGAGATCTGTGTTGCTTTTTTTTATGTTGTGCAAGCTCTGTGTGTTTGTGAGAAAGGGAAATTAGAACAGTAAAGATGCGTTCTTCTAAAGCACGTGGACCTTTGTAGTGTTATCTGCACTCCCATCCCTCCTCCCGAGCTATTAGGAACATGCAAGATGGAAAGTCTAAAAAAATAAAACAGCAAAAATTGAATACTATCTACAGAAAGAAAACCCTACTGTTTTGTAGTATGTATGGTATAAATAAATATAATTTTTAAAGAAAAACACATTTGAGGCATATAAATAATTCCTCACTGAATGAATTGCTGTTCTGTATTCTCATTTCACTCTTTCTCTTAGAGGTCAAACGGTTTTGGTAAACTTGTTTGGAAACTTAAACATCATCAGCAGATAAATTCAGCAGATGAATTTCGCAGAAAAAAAAAACCAGTTTACTACACAAAATGAAACAGGACATTCTAAAAAGTAAAGAAGCGAAAACTGTTAGAAGCTCTGCAATCCTACTTTTATGGCATCCTAAACTTCATTCAGATTTTGCTTAAAATGTGTAGGAGACATCATCTCCGTCTTACGGACAAAATATTACTCACTGTTATTTCTAGGTGAATCAAGTGGTTTCTTCAGTGTTAGTGATACTAATGTCAGAACAGTCTTTGTTTTAGAAGGGCACATACACTTACATTGAATTGAATGGCATTTCCTTCCTTCCTACTTACCATGCATCTCTATCAGAATCTGTATTTATCTGAATTGTTCTTGGAATTTGTATCATCTGAAGTTATCTGAAAAATCCTTAAAAAGGCTGTGTGGTAGAACTTTGGTTTTACTGACAGAAAGTAGCACTTCTGGGTGATGTCACAGAATGCAATAAGTGTAATGACCAGACATCGCATGGGTCCAGGACAGGGCATGGCTGTAATGGTGTGATGACAAGATAAGCGTTGTGCCATTGCTTATGACATCACAAACCTGTGGCTGTCCCTTCAGTTTCCAAGCCTCTCAGTCTAAACCTTTTTACAAAAATTGGACCAACTTTGAGGAAGAGACTCTTAATTTTACATGGAATTTGTTCCAATACTTATTATGGTTACTCTTTTCATGTTGTTTCACTGTTTTGTTTATTCAAGGTAGTTGTATTTTTCTGTAAATATCAAAAAGGCTTTGTCTACTTTTGGGAAGTAACTTTGTACTGAACCTCCTTTAGAAACAGAACTACTTGTCTAGAGGTTGTTATGCATTTTTTGTTGGATTTTTTGGGGGTGGGGCGTCAGGACAGCATGTGATACTGGTATATTTTCAAAACCTGTATGAAACAATTTGGAAGGAAAACAGCACAGTCAAAGCACAAGAACAGGAACCAGGAACTGAGTTTTAATACCACTGGTGGCCCCTTTTAAGTGTTTTGTCTTGGACAGATCACATCACTTGCCTGATTGTGTTTCAATCTGTTAAAATATGGCTAATAATAATAGGATCTTCCCCATAGGGGTGCTCCTGTGAGGACTAATTAGCTGGTGTTAATAAAGAGCTAATTTAAGTCATAAATATTTTTGCACACTTTACAATATTTAGTCATTTTTTTCTGAGCTATATCTCAGCCAGGTACATTTTGTTATGGCTGAGATTTTAACTTTGCCTCTTAAACTGCAGCTGGCTCCATGGTGACACTGTAGTCATGCACACAAAGTGTAAGCACTCTGTCACTGAGTCACAACTCAATTTGACAAAATGTGGAAGGTATAGATTAAAAAGTCTATTAGCACTTAAAGATCTCTCAAAGACTTTTCATGCCTGATCTCATAAAATGTGTATGTTTTCTAGGGGTCTGTAGATACTTTACACAGCAGAAATTGTGCACCATATTTGCCATGAGTAAACTTCAGTGTCCGTCCTTCCTTCCTTCCTTCCTTCCTTCCTTCCTTCATTCTTTCCTTCCATTGTGGAAATGAAAGTGTACTTTCTCTGCCTCTTCCAGAGGTTTTTAAGTTTTCCCTCACCTATGTGTTCTCCCATTTCATCCTCAAAAAAGAACTGTTTAGGAAAAAGAGTAAAATCAGGTTCTAAACAGTAAAGTAGCTGCCAAGGGAGGTCAACACCTCTGTTGATCTGGTCCAGTGCAGCTCATAGGAAGTGGGGCTGCAGGGATCCACTTGAGTTCTCCCTGAGTTTTAGTCTTCTCAATTAGCACAGTAAAGGATCTAGCATAGCTAATTATTTGGGGCAGGAATGTGCCTAAGCAACAAGACAAAGAGCTGTGTAGGTATCTGGAAAGCTCAGAAACATAATGATTCAAGGTCTGATCCAAAGATAGGAACCATTTACAAGACCAGAGATTTAGTTCCAAAAATTTCTCCTTCAGTGCATATGATACTTTTTAAAACAAAGTGCTTGGTTTAGACCCATTTTTCACAAGGTCGTTAGGGATGTCAGCTGCCATTGGGAAACAGGACATCTTTTCAGAAGTGTATTTGTATTCAAATTGCGTGGGACATTTTAACAGCAGTATTGGTGGCAGGGGAAGGCATAAGAGAGGTAAAATGTTTGATCTAGGAGCACAGACATGCTCCTCTAAATTTTTTTGTGCCAGTTGTATGAGCAGAACTATTACTCCTTCTTCTGTCCCCAAAATGTTTTTGTCACTTTGCTCTTTGGGTTGTGTCAACAGAATTACTCATTTTTCCTTAAAAAGAGAAGCAAAGGTGTCTGTACAAAGGGGAAGAAGGCAACAGAAGTTCTCTGTGGGGAAAAGGTGAGTGGCAGACACATGATGGCAGCTGGTATATGTTAGTTTGTCCTTAGGTTTTTCTTTCCTTATGTCACTATTTTGCTGCTATAGTAACTCAACAAAACAGTGACTGTAGTGCTACTTTGCTAGATAAGCATCAGCATATCCTGCTGTCGCCACATGATGAGTTGGGCTTTTTTCCCCCTCCTGTAGGGACATAAAAGGAACTCTTTTCCATGCCCATTTTTACTTTATGAACAGAGCAACATCATATGATGGACTGAACCTTTCACCCACATGTTTGCTCAAGTACATGTCTGTTCCAGTCCCATCGTTTCTGTCTCTTCTTGCCAAGCAGCATTATCACTGCCTTTAAAATGGCCTGTAACAGAGTGAAGCAGCAATGTTTTTACATAAGTAATATTATCTGTCTGTAGTTAACCAGTCTTATGTGGCTTGTTTTCTCCGGTCAAGTTATGATATTGAATGACAGCTTTGATTTTTTGATCAAGATATTGATTAAAATGTGTATCCCGATACTGTTGCTATTATGTTTGGCACTGGCACTGAAAGGAAAACAGTTCTGGACCACCAAAGGGTTAAAAAAACGGACATGTTTTTGACAAGTCCTCTGACTTTTGCCAGTATTATTGTTCATTATGATGACACTGTATTTTTTTTAAATAGCAGCTGTAGTTGTCATAAAACTATTTTCCCATTCCTCTCCTTTAAAGTGTGATGTTGTAAATTCATGTGACCTTTCCTGCAAAGAATAAATATTTCTTTTTTTATATAAGATCTCAAGACAAGGCTTGGTTTGTAACAAATAGTGGCCCATTACAAAGCAGGAGAAAAAAAAAAAAAAAAAAACTGAGCTGAGCAGAAAGGAGCTTCAGTTCAATTTCACCTCATATCTTTCTAATAACTTACTTGTCACTTTATTACCTTCCAGTAATGTGAATGCTGCTGACAAGACTGTCACACTAACAGCAGACAACACCCTCTCTTCCTTAGCCCCAGCTCTCCTGGCTACTTATTGCACTGGCCCTGAAGGGACACAAACTAATAGTGTGCTTTCAAGTTCAGCACTTAGCCATCAAATATAAAAGGATGCGTAATTGCCTGTTTATTCCCTGTGAAGGAGAAATTGAGTATAAGAACCAGGCTTTCCCTCCCCATTCCTTCATACACACGCATGCACACACACATCTGCAGTGAATGAAAGGAAGTCCCATCTGGAGTGCTTCGATTTGTCTTTGGGAAGCCCAAGGCTGCCACTGGCTCCTCTATCGAGCTATCAGGCAGACAGTAATAAGATGGCTTCTTAACAAAAGGTCAGCAGAGAAATACTGTCGGTGATGGCACTTTTGTCTGCTTATGTAGCAACTAATTGCTTTGTATTGGCATAAGCCATACTGTGCCTGCTAAAAATAGTCATGTGAATTTGCTACAAGTCTGGCTGCATAGACTGGGAGGCAAACAGGATATGCAGTCTTTTTCTGGTTTAGCCCATCCCTTGGCAAATTTCACAGCAATACGATCCTCACAGGTTCCTATGGTGAGTGCCAATTCCAGATATCCTTTCTACTCTGACAGGAACATCTCCTGCTGAGGTCAGTGTGAACCTCTGTAAAGTGCTAGGGAAATGTATCTGAGACACAATCTGCTGCCCTCATACAAAGAGGAATTTCTTCTGATTTATCCCTTCATTTAGAAGAACACTGCCAAAAGTACAGGCTCCAGAAGTGCTTCTCAGATGAGGCCATCAGGAAAGACAGAGTTTGAGAGTGAAGAAACTTGTTTTAAGAAATACTAAGGATGCGAAGGCCAGCTTACCTGGCTTCAGCTGCTCCCCTTCCTTTTCTTTGTATGCTGAATGACTGCTGGATAGCAGCTGACAACTCAAGCAGGCAGAGGAGCAGCTGAAGCGTGCTCTTCTTGCAGGGTCAGTGGTATTCTTGTGCTGAGATCTAACACCAGAGCCTGTGTGTGCCTGTGAGAGCAGGGCACTGTGGGCTGAACGGCGCTGGTGGCCAGCATGGCACTGAAAAAGACAAAGACAGCTTTCAGGCAAAGCCCAGGATAGGAGACCTAAACACAGCCATTTGGGACTTCATTGTTTTTCATATCATTGGATCAATTCATGGCACTAGTGGGCTGCAGCTCCTCTTTGCAGATTCCGGATGCTGATACTGTCTCCAGCACTGTGTGGTAATCTGGTGTTAGCCGCAGCAGAGGTGATGGTGCCCGCTATAAATATGCTGAGGCCTTTTACCAGTCAAATGTCATCTTTTCCCTCCCTTTCTTTCCGAGTGCATCTGAAGCTATAAGGGTGAGACCAGCAGACAGTCTCCTGAGGCCTGTTTGAGTCAAACCTGTAAAAGCTGAGCACAGGCTCTGCTCCCCTGTCGACTCTACGTGCACGTGGCACTGAGGGCGGTGGGAGCAGTCTCATTAGCTTACCTGCGACAATGAGCTTGGGCAGGCCTAACACCCTTTCTTTCTGTACACTTTCTGAGGCTGTTTGTGGAAACTGAGGACTTTCTGATCAAATAAAACATTTGGGTCCTCTGTGTGTGTGTGTGCGTGCATGTGCGTGTGTGTGAGACAGACAGAGAGGGAGAAACAGACACGGTGTTAGAGCAAAGAGCCTTCAAATTAAGGCTACAAATGGGCAAAATTGTATAATTTTCATCACACTTACCTATGTATACGTTTCCTCTTACGTGCTTAAGAGCACAAGAAGCATGAGTGAGCAAATGTCTAGTGTGTAGAGAGGTTTATTCAGATGTTTTACAGACTTCATATGCTGGTCCCTTCAAACCTTTGGAGAAAAATATTTTAGGAAAATGGAGAAAGCATCCAGGGCAATTATATTTCTAGAGAAGAAAGAGAGAGCGAGACTAGCTAAGTGATGCATAAAGATTTTATAAGGCACCCATTGTCAAACGAAAGGTTGAGAATGATCAGAGGATAATGCACAGTTAGGATAGCAAACTCATCAATAGTTAATCACAACCTGTCCACTTCTGTTACGAAATGCAAGAGGCTGTGAACAGCAGCTCTGTGGGGACCAGTGGCACTCGTGCACATGCATGTCTGTGCCTGAGTGGGAGAGCATTACACAATCACTGCATCCAGCTCAAGACTTTGACGCATGGTCCGTGTCCCTGTCCCCCCACACCTCCTGCATTGATGGCGCAGAATGTGTCCACCCATCACCACTGTGAAATGGTACAGCAGCCGTGTGAATTGTGATTCTGGGGATGATGTTCTCAGTCTCCCAATTGACCTATGGAGTAAAAAGGGTCTGTTCATCTGTGCAAACTAAGGCTGATTTATTCATTGTTTTTCAACCATAGTTCTACATTTGAATTTTTTTTAACAAACCCTTGTACAATCTTTAGTTATCATCTTAATTTTCCCATTTTGTTCACCCATCCCTACCCCTTCTCTCATTCCAAGATTCTCTCATTAAAATTCTCTCAGAAAAGTAATGCATCTTCCTGATGTTCTCCATTTTGGAAAGTTTTATGCATTCCATCTGTGAAAATGGTCACCGTTTGTAAAGTGACAAGATGAATAAAGTGGCCACTGTTGTGTGTTTGTGTCTCATTTAACTATTTATAAATATGAAACTCAGCATGCTGCTTTTTCTTGTGCAAACTTTGGTTCCTATGTCATACGGGGCTCCTTTCCCATAACGTGGCTGTTTCCTAATGGGCAGCATTTGCGTTCTCAGTTCATGCCTCCTGCCTCTCCTCCAGTCTATGAAAAAGTGCACTGGGTTCCAGTGTAATACATATGCGACAAGTGTGCAAATGAGCTAATCTGAACCCAGAACACATTCAAAATTCACCCTGGCAGAAGTTCCACACACTTTTACTCATTGCAAGCAGGTCAGTGCAACCTGTTTGTACCTACAAATATCTCGTCATAGAGGTCTTGGACCTGTCGTCAAAGAGGTTTGGAGTTTCTTTGTTTTACTGAAGGCACTTGCTCACTGCCACAGTCGTTGTTCCAACAGCTGTGACTGAGAAGGTCACATGGCCCAAGCAACACGGCATTTTCCTATGTAGCCGTCTGCTGTGTTTTGGTTCTCCTGAACTGGAAAGATGGGAACCTGACTGGGGGTTCACACGGAGAAGTAATCTGAGATAAACTGGATTTGAACCTGCATGTATCTGGGGGTGTGTAGGGACCTGGCAGCGGGTTCAGTCACAGAGGCAAAAAGCCTGGAAACCCCTTTCTCAGTGGGCGTGGGGAGGCTCTCGCAGCCCAGCTGCAACCCTTCCATGCTGCTCAGCGACACAGCGGCCACAGTGAGGGGGCTGCTGCACGGAGAATGGCGAGCTGCCTGCTGGCTGGCAAGGCTAGGCTTGTTCCAGTGGACTTTGTCAAGACGTGTCCATGGGGTACCACTCCCCAGGCACCGGAAAGAGCGGGGTCGG
>NW_010134957.1:9627-11514 GCF_000699245.1 Pterocles gutturalis
ACGGATGGGTTCTTCTCCCTTCAGAATAGATGAGGCCTTTTATTTTCACTGTTTGTTCTCGGTGCGAGCAAAACATGAACACTCTGCTGTCCTGCCTGCAGAACCAAAGCATGCACTATGGAATATAGCTGTACAAGGGGATATGAAAAACTGCATCACGTTGATCTAATAATCGTGACATTGGTAGCTTCATAAATACTGTATGTACTCTAAACAAGTTTTTTCCATTAGTAGTCCGAGGGAATTAAAAGTCCTGTTTTTAATTTGACATTTCTTTTCTTGTATTTTCTGTACTGTAATTGTCCTACAGTATGTCTTTTGCATAAAATGCATAAGGTTTTGGGGATATAAATGGAGTTTTACTCATACTTTGTCCAAATACCTCTTGTAATTTGTATCAAAATTCTTGTACAATTTTTATATTAAAGATTTATCAGTCACTGACTTTTCTGTCTCTTTGTCTTTCACTTCTTAATTTTTCACTGATTCAAACAATACATCTTTCCATGGAAAGCCATAGGGTCATGGAAAGATTCTCACCTGCAAAGCTTGCACAAGGCTTCTTGTAGTTTGAGAGCCACATACTATGTTTAAGAGATTTGCAGAATTGCCAGAAATTTAATAGGTAAAAGTTTTAGGGGGGAGATATAATTTTTTTTCCCCACCTGCCTTGTACAAATTTCCCGAGAAATGTTATAATTAGTTTGGCATCCAGAGTCCTACAGTCTCACTAAGTTAGTCACTTAAGTGTCTGCAAAAAACCTCTTAAGATGGACATTGCTCACAGTTAGGTATGTCTGACAGATGAAGAAACTGAAGTGAAAGGTGTTGCCAAATGCTAATTTAGTGTCCTAGCACAGGTCAGTTGCCCTTTTGCTTTTCAAAACAGAGGCGCAAGGCTCAGTGTTTGAGTAAGAAGTTTCTTGTGCTTTGAAATGGTGAAGACATTGGCCAAATGTGTCTCACCACTGACCTTTGCCTGGTAATCTAGGACTGGGCTGTAAGCATTTATCACCAGAGGATTCACCTTTGAATTCTTGTGGTTGGCTTTGTGCTCTATACTGACAAGCACGGGGTGTGGTGTGGGGAGATGTTCTGAAGTCCCATTTGCGGGGCAGAATACTTTATTTTATTAAGAAATATTATTTGTTCTTCTAAGGGACAGCTGTAGGAGATGGCACAATGGGAGCAAGATTCTTCTGGGATAAATGCTTTTAGTTGAACCTGAGCTTTTATGATGCTAGTCACTTTCTATATACTGCACTTCTTAGCAATAAAAAAAAAAAAAACAGATGAAGAGATGTCTCAGGATATTTTTTGTGCTCAGGGGGACAAAAGGGCCACGTTACAAGAATATCTGAGTCAGTGTGCTGGAATATGATTCATATTAATTCATTCTATAAAAGAAGAGCAAAAGACAACTTGGCTTCTGAAGTGCTGCAAGGTGCTGAGCACTAGGGCTGTGATGCCTTAAAACGTGTGTATAGGCTGAACATTAAGTGCGTGTACAGTCCTGTTTAGCTCAATGGAAATGGATATCTGCTGGCAAATTACCCCATCTCTAACAGGTTAGCTGGAAAGGAAACAGTCTGCTCAGTGTTCGGCAAGAGTTAATAAGCCTTTTTTGTTGCTTCAGATTTCCTCTTCCTGAGCACTAGGGCTGTGATGCCTTAAAACGTGTGTATAGGCTGAACATTAAGTGCGTGTACAGTCCTGTTTAGCTCAATGGAAATGGATATCTGCTGGCAAATTACCCCATCTCTAACAGGTTAGCTGGAAAGGAAACAGTCTGCTCAGTGTTCGGCAAGAGTTAATAAGCCTTTTTTGTTGCTTCAGATTTCCTCTTCAGCAAAATGGAGGCAACTGGACTCACCAGCTGAATGTAGG
>NW_010134958.1:0-1061 GCF_000699245.1 Pterocles gutturalis
TTCCCATGTATGTATTTGAAAAAAGGCTAATATATAGAAGAAAAAGGTTCTTAAAGCTCTAAAAGTGTTTGGTTTTTTCCATTCCATTGGAATCATATTGGTTTTGTAGCATTTAACATAACTAGTATGTTGTATTATATATATGTGTATTATACTGATTGAAATTTTTAACAGATTTGTACTTTTTTTAAAATGAAAGTTGCTAGTTATGCTTGACCAAGTAGTGCAATCATTATTTTTTTTAATGTTGTGGCTGATTTTGAGAGGGATATTCACTAATAAATGTATGATGTATACCAATGTGCTGTGCCCTGGCTCTTGTCTTGGCAGAGGCTCAGGGTTGGGGTCCCCTGGGGGGCTGAGGCCGGGCTAACAGTCTGGGGGCCCCCAAGCCATCACCAAGCAGGCAGAAGGAGGGCACAGCAGCTGGAAGAGCCCAAGAGAGGGGACTTGAAGGAGAGACCAGAGAATCCAAGGTCAGAAGGAAGAGCTGGCTGGGTCCTCTGCCCCAGAAGGGTCTGTGATCCAGCAGCACCATGGACCCCCTCACTCCCACCCAGACATCCTGCACAGCTTGCACCGAGGTGGGAAGGCCTCCCAGATGCCATCCTGGGACAGACTGCATTCCTGGGGGGCATCTTCCACCTCTCCTACAGCCCAACCCTCCAGCATGCCTGCATCCAGCCAAGGGAGAGGTGAACCCTGCACACACCAGTCTGGGTGGGAAACCAGCACAGCCAGGCTGCCCGCAGAGGACCTCACCAGCCCAGGCTGGGCATGTCAGGCGGGCCAGGCTCCCCCCTCCGCCTGACAGAGGGCAGGGGCTCTGGCTCCCCAAGGCTAAGAGCAGGGTTGCTACTCTCCAAACCATGCTGCTCCAGAAGGCTCCATGGCCAGAAAGGGAACTGATTTTCCTGAGAGGAAGATGAAGGATCTCCCCCCCTGTTGAAAAAGCCATGCCAGGCCCCAGAGCCACCCTCACACCCCCTTGAGGCAGTGCTGGTGGAGGGATCTCCCTGCTCCCATCTGTGCTTCCCATGAGCTGCACCGCGGGACAGCGC
>NW_010134958.1:1092-16674 GCF_000699245.1 Pterocles gutturalis
GTTACCTGTCCAAAACAGGTGACTAACAGGGGGTAAGGGAGGAGCCTTCCCTTTGGGCAGGAGCTTTGACCAAGCCTCAGGGGGGGAACAGAGGCTTGCACCCACCCTTCTCCACACTGCACCATGCATGTCTTTTATTCTACCCCTGACTTGATCAGGGAGGGCTGACCCAGGCCTTTGAGCAAAGGAAAGGTGATGCCCCTCCTACCCAGCCTCACCACAGAGTTCATGCCACTGCAGCACAGGTGTGCATCGTACACCATCAGCTCCACTGGCACAAAATTATCGATTCAAAGGGCAGAAGTTAACTGTACCCACAGTGCTGTAAGCAGGAACTCACTGTAGAGCCAGAGCAGCTGGAACCCCTTCCCCAGGGCTCTGCTGTGGCAGGGGCACAGGCAGAAAGCATTGGCACAGACATGCTAGAGGCAGAGTTTATTACACTACGCAGGCTAAGAACCCTGGGCAAGACCCCACACGGGTAAGAATTGAACCAGCTCTTTATCAAAAAGTTAATACTATAGTCAACCCCATTCTCCTTTGGTCATTACAAAGCAAGAGAAATATTAAAAGAAAGATATTTATACACAGAGGGAAGCTGAAGAGATTCTGTCCAGCCCTTCCTCCCCACCCCACTCCCAGCACATTCACGTGCCCCGTCTTCTGGCTGTCAGGAGCAGCAGAGTATCAAATCTTCGCAAGATGTCAGGTTGTTGGGGTTTTATTATTATTGTCATCAATAAAAGCAATAATTACTGAGAGCTGCCATTCCTGTTCCTCCCCAGGGAGGGCGAAGGGGCAACACCAGCTCCCCTCCCTCTCTGCCCTCCAAGTGTAGGGGATGGCTGTGTACACATGTGTGAGGACGTGTACACACTTCCTCTCGCCAGTGCACGCACACAGCACAGCTGGCACAGGCGATGTGGTCTCTGATCCCTCCTTTGTACACAGTCTTTTAAAAAAAATATTGTATTATAATAATAATATGAATTTCTCTTTCCATTTTGTATCTTCTGGAAAAGTGTCAATCGTCCGTGAGGTCCTGCACAAAGAGGACTTCCGTGTGGCTGAGTCCGGCCTCCTGCAGCGTAGGTGGGTTGGGCCACTCCTCTGTAGGGAGGCAGGGCAGGACACGGCGAGGGAAGTTGGCCTCAATCTGGAACTTTTCAGGGCTTTCTTTCAAGGAGAACAAGAAGTCATGGATCACCTGTGAAAGAAGAATAGAAATAACCACCAGCTGGAGGAGCAATGACACAGCCAGACTGCATCCATGGCATCTCACGGAGTGGGGGGGGTTACCAAATTGGCACCATCACTGCATTGTAGACACAAGAGCCATTTTCTTAATGTGCGTGAAACTGGACTTGTCACAGAGTACCTGGTGAGTCCAGTCACTGTTTCTGGCTCTTCCTACAACTTTATTTAAGAGGGAGCAACAAGAGTCTCAGCTTTTCAGAAGAAAAAAGTTTTTACATTTTTTTTCCTCTAATCTCTCTCTTCTAAGCTGGCAGGACCAGGCCCCAAGACATCCTCCTTACCCAGGAACAACTCTGCTGCTAAGGCTCTCAAGGAAAGGTCACCAGTTGGCAAAGTCCAATGGAACCACAGCTTTGCTGAGCCACCTAGAGAATCTCTTGGCTCTCTTTTACTCTAGGAAATCCATCAGCTCTGCCCCCCACTCACCGTCAAAGACTGTGTGAAGTGGAATCGCCGCTCCACTCTGGAATCGTTAGGCAGCTTGAAAATGATCTTAACACTCTCTGGGTCATCGGGATGTGGCTCAGGAGGAAGGCATTCAGACTTCCGCTCCTTCTCCTCCTGCAGCGTCTGCAAAGTAAGGAGCAAGCAGGAGCAATGGGCACGCACTGAACTGACCCTTACACTTGTCCCTTGCAGCACAGCTGCTCCAGGAGGCCCAGAGGACACTCAAGCCCTGAGTAAGACAAGCAGCTCCAATCTGAGAGGAAAGCCCTGCTGCAGTGTGAGCGTCCAACAGGGCACAGCAGCCTCTCCGGCAGTCAGTTTGCTCTCACCTGTCGTCGTCTCTCCTCTGCTAGTTTTTGCTGCTGCACTTCCTCCTCCTTCTTCTTCTTCCTCTCCCGTTCCTCCTTCTTCTTGCGCTCCTTTTCCTGGTCCGCACGCAAGGATGCCAGATATGCCTCATCCTGCTGCTGTCTCAGGACTTGGGTTTGGTTCCTCTCTTCCCTACAAACATGAGCAGGGAACGGTCAGGGCTAGCAGGCCCCAAAGCAAAGGCACAGCAGGCTGATGGTAGACCTGACAGTGCAAGTACAGCCTCAAACTCACAGGGCCACACACATCAGGTAATGCCTCATTTAGAACACCACAAGCTCCTAAAAGGCAAGCTGAGTCTCTGCAGTCCCTAGCACACAAACTGTTTCCCTAGGTTGAGTGGAAATGAACCGAACACAAGATTTCTCACCCATTGCAGCCTGACAGGGTTCTGCCTCATACTTGAGACTGTTCATGGTTTTATCTCCTTCAGGTAATTCCTTGTGCATTTCAGAAACCAGAGGCATCAAAACATGTTACTGGGTCCCCCAGAGAGACCATGGGGCAGAGGAAGGGCAGGCAGAAGACCAGAAGGTGGCATCAACTTTGGACACAGACTGCAAGTTCCTACAGAGCTACCAGGGACTGGAGCTCGTGCTCGCAAGGCACCACCAGCAATGCAGTCGGAATTCAGGACAGCCAACGCAGGCAGCAACACTCGCCCACCGACTGGCTGCAGATGCCAGCTCTCCTGCCTGTAATGCCTTTGCTCCCTCTTGGCTCCTGCTGGCTATCGTCCAAGCTTTACCTGCAAAGCTCCAGCACACTGAGGGTGTGCTCCAGCTCCACAGAACAGTAGAGCACTCACACACCTTTTAGTAGTGGGCCTGTAACAACCAACACATGCAACCCCCTGGCTATAGGGTGGCCTGAATTTATGGACCAATGATCCCACGGGAAAAAGCAGAGCCCATGGGCTATGTTACAGAACAGGAGATGCTGACCTACCTGCCTACACACAGTGTCTGGAGGGGGAAGGGGGCAGAGCAGAGCCTGCCTCCACAAGGTCTGCGTTACTGGGGCTCAGGGCCATTCATACCTTTCCAGGCGTTCAGACACCAGGTACGTCTGGTTGGCATCCATGATGAACATCAGTTGATTAATGAGGTCATCAGCCTGGATGAGGCCTTCTAACCGCCCAACTACCGTCATTCTGCGATCCTTCAGCATAATCACAGCCAGGAATGGGTACGTGTTCTCTCGCAGAGCCTGGGAGACTGGGAAACAGGCACAAACATCACCATGACTGCCGCATCCAGAAGGGCCAACAAGCAGTGCTGCGCAAGCGCTTTCCATCACCAAGGGCCTAGGAAAGCTGCTTCCACAGCCACCATCTCTTCCAAGGCAGCAAAGGCCTCAGGCTCCATTTTGTCAAACTAAACCTTATACATTAGCAAAGGGAGGAAGTGGCTTGGAGCACTGAGACCAAGGGGAAAAAAACAAGCTTCCAAGTAACCAAAAACATTCTTGAACTCAGGCACAAAGTAAATTGCTCTGAATGTCCATCCAGAATGGGCCAAAATGCCCTGGCTTTAAACTGCAGGAAGAGAAACACAGGTTATGCACAGGGAAACACTTGCTAATATTAAAGATGGCCAGACTCTGGAAGATACTGTCATAGAGCGTCCATCCTGGACATTTCAGAACACAATCAAGTTGTTTCTGACAGAGGCAGGCTCTGTCTTGAGGTGACTGAAGCAGATCAGGGGCTTTTAAGTTAATGGTCACCTGTGACTGCTGACCACCTCCTCCTTAAAACATGCACAGCACACCATACAACTTGGATCCATCATCACCAATGGAGCCCTCCAAACTAAATCAGAGCACCCCGTGGATTAAATGAAAGGCTACGATCCCTTCCAGCTCTGCTTCCTAGGCTGTGACTCCAAAGCATTACAGCAATGAAACAGCAATAAGTAAAGAATGCCTCCTTAAAAAGCCATCCTTTCAAGGTGTCAATAGCTGGTAGCTGAAATACGAAGCCAGGAATGACAAATTTAGTACCAGAATTCCTGCCATGAAATAGGAAGAGTCAGAAGTGACATACAAAGCACAACACAACTTTGGGAAAAGGCTCCATTTGCAGCAAAACCCTACCAACATGCTGGCAGGACCAGTATCAACAGGTCTGGAAAGACAGTACTTTAAAGGACGTCACTGTGGACTTTCCAGGAGGCAGAGAGACTGGGTGTAGAGTACAGAGGACTGCCTCAGAAAGGGAAAGAATGCACCTAACAAGTTGCTCCTGGCCTCAGGCATAATACAAGCCAGATGTTAAGCACACAGCTAGTTAGATACCTGTTTCTGCACCCACTTTAACCCTCCGCGCACACCCACCAACTCCCATGACCAAGGCACTGAAAGCAGCTCGAATGCCCAGAGCAAAGAGCATGGAACTAGGACTGCCCAGAAACATACGGAACAGTGGAGGTAAAGACCAGAAGGTATTTCCCTGGCATCCAAACAGGCCTCCGAGATATCACACAGAAACCAACACATTTCCCCATGCAATCCTGCAATCTCTTGTCTGCTTGCACAAAAACAGTGTTTCACACACACAAATTTATCAGAGCATTTGGCTTGTTCCAGAGACAGAAGGGGATAGGTAAAGCCCAGGAGGGACACACTCACCTCTGTATCCCTCTGGTTTATTGGTTGAGCAAGCCCAGAAGAGCATTCTAGTGTTTATGAGGGTGATCACCTCAGGTACGCACAGTGTATTGCTAGGGGATGAGAAGAGATCGTGTGAATGAAGCTGCATTTAAAGTGCAAGGATAACGATTTGGAAAACTGTCCTACCTACCGGCAGAATTCATCTGTGTCTTGGTGGTCATCTCCATGAAGATAAACTAACAGGAAGCGCAGCTCCCGCTTGGCATCATTCAGTGCCTTGGCATAAGAGCAGAGGAAGTAAAGTTACAGGTTCTCTACGCAAGGGGAAAACAGCACCCACAAGACTCGTGTGATGCGGCTCAGCAACATTTACCTGGGCTGTTACTCTGCCTCTAGCACGGTTTTAATGAAGCAGCAGTGGAGGATGAACCTGTCACCTTCTGACTAAGCCCTCATTTAAGGGGGCTACAATGGTGTTCTTTCACACTCCTTTCAGGATGCAGCTTTGGAGAACACCGAGCTCAGAGCAAAGCCAGGTAGGCAACTGACACCCCCACTGCCCCGCCAGACTCAGCTGGCAGCGAAAAGCCCTCCTCCATCCCTCAGACTCAGAGCAGCCAAGGCTGAGTTTTCCACTCTAGCCTGTACAGGACACAAACTTCAGACCACATCAAATGAAAACAGTACTAGACAAAGATAACAATGCTGCAGGCCCCAACAAAACAAGAAAACAACAATAAAAAAATCTTTTTGCATCTACAGTCTCTGGATTCCACCCACCCAAGAGCATTTCTTAACAAGACCACAGGATAACTGTACAATAGGTTCCCTGTTTTACTGGCACTGTGTTTTGGTAGCCTTAACCATTCTGCGGTTTTTTTAAAGTTTGGAATCCAACCAGCCTAGAGGAGCTGTGGAGGTGGTGAGCTCCATCGCTGTGCAGTGTGGAGCAGATACAGACTCCACATTCGTTACTGGCACTCAGGAAGCAGCACTGATCCAACTGTCTGCTGGGACGCACTGTGGAAGGCCTTTCCCTTGGCTAGGCTGAGAGAAGCTGCAGAAGAGGCAGTACCCATTGGGACGTCCCTCTAACATATGGAACTCTCACCTCCCATTATTTCTTCAGATCTCATCAGCTCCCTCTCTCAATTTTGAGGTCCTGCAACAAGCTCTAGAGTTGCATTTTAATACAAGCCCAGGCAGTCAATCCCAACTTGGTGAACAGAAGGACAGACTCTGGCACACCACATCAGTTTATGAAAACAAAGGTAGGATTACAAAGAATAGCTGTTGGCTACAGAGCCATACAGACGGTTGAGGAACAGTCAGAGCAGCTTTGCCTTCCAACTTGGCAGGCTTGCTGTTATCATCAAGCCTGGCAGACACTGGTTTTCCAATACACGTGTTCACTAGCCCTCCACTACCCTGTTAGAGAGTTTGGGGACAAACACTGGGCTTTTGGATGAAAAGTGATTGTCATGTAGGCCCTGATACCTTCTGGCAAAACCCCCACTCTCCATCTCCCCAGTATCTATGCACCAACATGTGACACTGACCTGGCTGTAAGTTCCCTGGTAGAAGACAGGGTGTATCCTCCCATATTTTTCCTCAAACATATGAATAAACGAAATAATGTCACCCACCGGGTCAGTGACCCTACTACGAGGATCAGGGCGTATAAAACGCAGCGCAAACCTAGGAAAGAAGCAAAGGACACTGGAAATCCAGCTCACTGACATTCTGAAGAACAGGTTTTCTTTCCCACAGTCACTGGCATTCATAAGGAGGAAAAAAGCCACAGCTGAGACCCTTGAACATTTATAATCACAACCTAAACTGCCACCTGCTCCAAACTGATACCATTGCCACAGAAACCCCCCATGCAAGTATTATCTTGTGTCAGGCATCAGCAAGTATCTTTATTCTGTGTGATTAACAGTTTCAGCTTCCTCTGAAGCATCAGGCATAAGCCACAACAGTATGAGGTTTGAGGAATTTAGTCAAAGGCAGGCCGTTAAAAGCCACAGTTTTGTCCAGATAACTTTGAAAACTGCTTTTCTGCTATTCCAAGACTAATAATTCCAGATTGCAAAGAGCTGCAGAAAGAGAACGTTACGCTAGGATTCCAATGAAAAAAGAAACAGTTGTTCATCTGAGGCTGAAAAAGCGTAACTGCAAGGCAGGTATCAGCCTTGTGTAGTTCTATTAATGTGCAGAAGTTACACTGAACTTTGGCAAAGCCTTTAAGGGGAAAAAAAAAAGTAGTAATACAACAGGGGAAACTGCCAAAACAATGCAGATGGCAGGACTGCTGGATATTCAACACCTTTCAACATTCCCTTTTCTATCAATGCTGTAAGGAGGCAAGAAGAACTAGCCCTGCGGGGCAGCAAAGGAAGAATAGGCAACAGACACCAAAGGGCAAATAGCAGAGGTGTTTGGAGTTTAGGTTTTGCCAAGTAACATACAGGGATTAGGGCAGGTTAGCCTGCAGCCCAGCCCAATGGGACATGATTCTGATCAAGTTGTTTGTCCAAGAACACCAGACAGTTTGACACTGTGTTTTGCGTCCCCTTTGAATGGCACTCAAACTGTAAAGATGCGTGGAATAAGAACTCCAATTAAATATTTAATTTCTAGAGCTGCACGGTGCTAATTTTCTCTGCAGTAACATTGCTTTCTTACTAAACAGTGTAGGAATTTTACAAGGCTACAGCTAAAGCCAGCTGAACAAATAAATGGAAAAATCTGCCATTAGACTTAAAGATCCAAGTGACAGAGGTACAGCCAAATCTAAGCTGGAGTATGCTTTGATGCAGTCAATACATGAGTCAGCACAAAAAAGTACTTACCTAAATATATCAAGCAATGTGTAATAGGTAAATCGGAATGGAAGCATTATGAAGTAGTAACCCCATCCTAATAGGCCCTGCAATTACAAACAAAGAATTAGAATAGTCTCCACCCCAGGAACAGGCCTGCTAAAGCAAAGAACCCACCAGCATAGAGCATATACGCATGCACAGAAGTACCAGTGCTCTAACCACCGCAGAAGCAGCTCAGCAACATTTCATGGCTTCGGACACGCCAAATCAAATTCAAGTGACTGACGTGGTTCATTCAGAATTAAATGTGACATATCTGAAAACTGGCATCAGTGACTATTCAAGCAGCAATGCTTCTGCTCTCTGCTAGTTTTCTTAACTGCACAAAGGGATTAACAGCACTGAATCCTACAGGTGCTCATGCAAATTTGTTTGTGAAACATTAACCCAACTAACTGACACTGTATTCAAGTTAAAATACATTTTAGGGGGGGATCTAAAAAGAAAACAGAATTATCACTCTGCCACAGGGAGGGGACAGTCCTTTGTTCCAACTGAACTGATCGAAAAGCTTTACTATACCACAGTCAAGACATTCTATGACACAAAGGTCGTCTCATACTGTGAATCACACCATGGACAAAATATCCACAGTACTAATAGAGGCTGAAGGAATAGCTCTACATTTTGTTTTCAGTAGATAAAATATTCAGAAAGGAGATAACAGCATAGGAAGAAAACAATTCCTTCCCCTGCTTGCATGTTCTGTTGTTCACAAGGAGTCACCCAAGAAGCAGGACAAAATCCGCTGTAAGATAACTTGCCCTTGGCTGTGGCCTTGAGACAACGTAGCTGTAGATCCTGTGGTCGGCTGTATTGACCTGCAATGGCCGCGATGGAGGAGGATTAAAGACACTTGGGACACCTTCTTGCTCATTCAGTCGGTCCTGTACAGCTGCCTTTGACACAAGAAAGAGCAAAGGGAGGTTGCAAACATGTAAGGATGGCACAATAGATATTTTTTGCACTTTGGACACTAACAGTAGGTATGATTTGTCCACAGCCCCTGCGCAGTGGGTAAGCAGAACTCCTTATATGCTGTAACTGCCAGTACTCTCCTGTACAGAAAGCCTTCTCCATGGCAGCCTCCACACATGCACTACGAGAAGTTCCAAATTGCACCAGTCAAGTGATTGTTCACAGCCGAACAAGTCTGCTGCGTACTGCTGAAACCAGCTCTCCAGATGTATCAAGATACTGTTAGAAAGAGCTACTGGTGTAAATTCAGGGGCTGACAGGTTAAATCTTACTTGTAAGGCCTCCCTCCCTGCAGAGTACTCCGTTTAATCTGGGTACTTAGAAACCGCTACAAATCTTATTTGTGGTGGTACCTCTATATTCCAGTTGTGCTGCTCCAGTGTGTGACGACATTGGTCCATGGACTCTATGCCAGTCAAGTCCTAAAGAAGGAAAATAAAAGCAGATAAGTGCCAGGCAAGTACTCTATTTTTACTGTTCTTTGCAACATGTGAGCACAGACAAGAGTTATCACAATACTCTTTTTTTTTTTTCAAAGTGCTCTGCTCTCAGTTAAGAGCAGACCTTCCTAAGCCAAGCCAAATCCATAAACACATAGGAGGCCTCAAACAGGCATTTGCACTCTTAGCCAATTCTCAGCAGTGCCCAAGGTCTGTTATTACAACTACACTCAGTCCAGCCAAGAATCTAAGATAATATTGCCCACAAGTTTCATTCTGGAGGGATATGCCAGGCCAATGCCCTCAATTGCCTCAAAGCATCAACTTAAAAGACAGACAAAGCATTTCTGAACACCCGTGCTGACCATTACTTCACTCGCTGCAAGCGCAAACAGAGACTAAAACCAAAATGAGCCAGGCACTAATGAAGGTAGTGTTTTCCAGCATCACGGGGGATTCTACAACTAAAAAAAAAATAATCCAGTCCAACACAGACAGGACCTGAAACAGTAAAACAGTCCAAACACCTGGCAGACCTCAAGGCCACTGGGCTCTCGCATCAATGTTTGGGAAGGCGTATCTTAACCCTCTGCCAATCAGAACCGCACAAGAGATCAAACAACAGTATTTGTTATTACAAGAAGCCACATCAGCACCTCCTGAATAGAGACAAATCTTTGCTGAAGTGAACGTCCCTGTCCCTGTGCCACAGAAACACATCTCCCCCCACACCCCTCGCTGCAAGGTGCGGAACAGACATTTCAGGGTTGTATACCGCACCTACCACCACAGAGCAGAAGCGTGCACTTTCACAGGAAAGCATAAAGCCACAAATGTGCTGCTGCTACCCTTTTAACAATCCATTAACAATGCTGGCAGTTTTGAAGGAAACAATTGTTATTTTAAAATTAAAAGGAGTAAAAAGTTTTTTCTATAACTGGGCTACAGAATGCCAAGAAAAGAGTTATACCTTCAGAAACAAATGTCTAGCTTGGATACAAGATAGCAGAAGCAATTACAATAATTGTCACAAACAGTGTAACAAATTCAACATTAAAATGTGCTGGTGATATAAAGAGACTGTTGAAATATGACAGTTTCTCCAGTAAGGTCATTCTTGACAAGAAAACTCCACAGATTCTTAATGCTTCATGATTTCACCCGATGGATTTCTCTCCAGACACCTCCCCAGCCAGCTGCAGTAACACTACAGAGGGGACATCTCCCTCAGTAGCTCAGGAGCCAAGAAGTGACACAGGCTGCTTCCCCACTGGACTGCTGCACACTGTGACAGGTAGGGTGTGAGCTGAACTGCACAAGAGCCTTGCCCATCTTCTGCTGTTGGTTCCATGCACTCTTCCCTGCAGCACCCGAGAAGACCTCGGCCACCCAGGAGTTCAGCAAAAACCAGGGAACTTTAGCTCCCTGTGTCTGTCACCCAGCAGAGCACGGTTTTTCTGCAGGAAGCAGCCTATGATGACTGCGAACACAGAGCAGGGGCTTGATATAAATCCTTGTGTGCAGTTTCTATTACATCTCGTGATCCAATGCACTGTTAGCAATCCTAGTTAATTCTGCTCACCATCTCCCCCATTTCTTGCTTCATTTAAAAGCCCCTGGGGCAGTTTTGACAAGTTCACCATTTAAGAATGCAGTGAAATGGGTTTTTACTGGAGAACGATGGTGCAGCTATTCCCTTCCCCCTGCCCCCATTCATACATTCCACATGTTATTTCCACCCGAGTCACACTGCAGACAAATGCCCTATTCAATCTCTGGGCTCACTTCAAACTTTGAGCATTTCTTGCCTTCTTTCTCATGAAGTCTCCACAGATCTCTAGTTTCTCCCCAATCGACAAAAGACATTGTTTCATTCTGCTGTACAGCACCACACTTCAAAGTCTGTTCAAAGCATTGCCGACATTAACTGTATGACTGCAGTTGCACTTCAAGTCACTGCCCAGTGGTGTATAAGTATTTATTAGGGAGCACTATAGAAGTGAATTTTATAGAAGAAATGGAGCTCAGCGAATTCAGCTGTTGCTGCCTTCATTTATCACTCATCTTCATGATTTAGTGTTTAACTATCTTTCTTTAAGATGTGCTTCACCGAGTAAAATCTAGGTTTTGTATTCTGATTTTTACCCCAAACTCCTAGAGAAGGCACTTCATTGTCCTTTTAGGACATCTTAAAAGGCACCTGCAATTTACTCTATTTGTTGGAGTCACAATGTGTGTATTTCAAAGCCTTTAAAGTCTTCTGATCACCATTCCTTAACACTCTGGAAATTTTGCTGTTTGCAAAGTTTACAAGACCTGGAAACTCATTCACACCTTTGTCTCTAAACATCTGGATTATTGCACAGCACCAATATCAGGGCTTCAGGTCTGAACATTCCTCCTTTTTAAGTTATGCAAAATCCTGTAGCAGTTTTAGGTCAGAAAGCACCAAAGTAACAGCTGTGCAGAACTATCAATAAGCATTTAGTGAGCACTGAATCACTGCAGCATTTGCAAGACCTACTGAGCTCCAAGCTCCACAGACTGAGCTGGCTAACTTCACCCTTTCCCGACCATCGTTAGAGCAACCGGCATGCTGCTGGTCAGATCTGAGGGTCTTCTACAACAGCACTTCTCTGTGGGGGTAAATGTACATTTTTTTTCTTAGCATCTTGATACAGACACTCTCAACACAAAACAGAAGTGACAAAACCACCCCAGCAGTGCTGTCCCTAGTGCTCCCACCACCCTTCTGATCAATGAAGCTGCACTATGAAACATTGCAGGGAAAAGAAATTGCCTGTTGTAAAGGCAGCTTTAAAAACTGACCACCTTTTTGAACGTTACTTTGGCATGCTCCATAAGACAGACACTCTACAATTTGGAAGACATGTTCAGAACAACTTGACTCAACGTAAGGAACCACAGGAAGACAGTTCAACTGTCAGTTTAGACAATACTGGCTGGTAAACACCGATACTGTTCATTACCACTCCCAACGACCATTTATACTGTTATCTCAGAACCTTCTACAGCTACTGCTTCACCTTAGTCACAGCGACAGATTAGAAACTGGGAACACCACATCATTTCCACTGCACCAGTTGTATCTCATGGCTAGCTGCAAACTGCAGTATTCACATGTTCTTAGCATCCTTAAGGCTAAGAGAACAAACACTATCTCCAAACCAGTCACTAACTACTAGTTTCCTACTCACCGCAGCCTCTCATTAGCTGCCTCAGAGAGCAAACAGCTTACACATAGTAATAAAAACATAAGCCCCCCATTAAAAATAAAATTAATCTCACTAAACTAGCACCCTCAAACCTTCAAATAAATGTAGATCCAAGCTAAAGACAGTGAATAATATTTAGAAAACAAAATATTCAGTACCACAAAAGCCAAGAAAGGTCAATGTTGCCTTCTCAAACAATTCAGAGCACTGTCCTGAAACATACTGAAGCTGCTGTTGAATACAATTATTTGCATCTCTCACCTTTGAGACTGCTCAGAATGCTAAAGTCTTCTCAATACTGAAGTAGTGGAAAGTGCAATTCCATGCGGACAAAGGTTGTAAACTCGACTTACGAAATTGTTCCCTCTACAGATACGCCAGTATGTTGAAACACAGCAAGAGAGATGCAAATCCAAAGGACTGTAACTGGCACTGCTCTTAATTCCCAACCCACTGCCAAATTCCAGAGAATTACGTTTCCAAGGGTAAAGAACATCTGACTTCGGACAGCAAAAAGCCTTTACTGAGAGAGTTTCTCTTTGCAGATTACAGCAAATGTCTTTACGAGGGTTATGATCAATACGCAATGCACTGAGCAGGAAAGATGCCTGGAGCTTCTTGTTTCCTCCTTCCTCTTTAAATGAGAGATGTTTTCATTCCTGAGCATTTTGTTTTCCCCAGATGAAGTAAAAGATGGTATCATGAGTGCTAACTTTTTCTTTTGTGAATAACACTCCATCACTTTATATTAGCATATTATAACTACATTAGACACCAGCCCAAGCGTAATGGGCACAGATCAATAACAAGATTCTACAAAAGCTGCTTTGGTGTTTCTTCCATCTCCCAAATGGAACTGTATCTCCACAGCTTGCTTAAGCTGCTCACATCAAGTTTCTCTACAGATGTCAAGACAGCCAAGTCTTGACAGATGAAAAATTTAGATGCTTTTATTCATTTACATTAGCCAATGCTTCAGCAGTAAATGGTAGGCTGAAAGCACGCAACAGTGCTTTGTTGCTTTTTATTTCAGGTTTATCCCAATTATCTCTCCATACGGGTACTTTTTTTTTTTACTCCATTAACCTGCCATAGCAGGCTGGCAGACAACTCTCCTATTCCAGCCCTGTCCATAGGAAGAAAGATGCTACTTCCACCATTCTGCCAGCTGAGCTGCTTATAGGAGCACTATCACAACACACCAAGAAAACATCAGTGGAATTAATGCAAAACATGTATTTAAGCTGTAGCTCTGACAGCTTGGGCCACAAACAGGACAGCAGGCATTCATCCATCTACCTTGGAAGGAGCACTTTCCAGCACAAGTAGGATAAACAGTGTAGGGCAACAGCACCTTCAGCCAGAACAGCTGTTTGCTGGGTGAATGGCAGTCTACAGCTTTTGCTCAATGCTTCCCTTCTGGCTCTCCATGCAACTGTAACACTGCTGAGGGCCTTCTGCTATTGCTTACCCCGTTTTTGTTATCCCCACTCCCTTATTTCCTGCTCCACTCTCCTGCTTTATTCACATTGCAGTGGCATGCCACCTTCTGTGGAAGCACAACGCTCTGCCACCACAGAATATCGCACACATTTGTTATGACAATGCATCACACTTTAAATGTAAAGTTATATTTGAAAACACTTAAGAGTTCCCTGTGAAGACAGCGGGAATCCCTGAAAGGTTTACAAGCTAACTGTAGCAGTGTTTCACAGCAACAGCAATGGACAAATTATCTTAGTGAGACTTAGCCATCCTCTCCAAACAGCAAATGTTATTTAACAGAGTACAGCTAAAGGAAACAAGAAAAAAAGTGTTTTCCAGGTGGGCTGATTTACTCTATCTCACTTCAAATAAACAAGTAGGACCACACACCTGAGCCTCTTTCAGCCATGCATGAAGTACCAAAGGAAAAGGAATCACCAGCAAGGTCTGTCACCATCCCAGCGCTGGTGAAAAGCCTTCTGGACCACAGCTTTCACATCAGGGTCTGGACAGTACCTGTCTTCTAACTGAAAAATTTCTCCCATAATAGCCTAAGGAGCATTTCCCTCCACTTCACACCAGGGCTCAACAGGAAGCTGGACTAAAACCTGAATCTCTCCTTCCCCTTCAGCCCCCAGCCTGCAGTCCATGGCAACACCAGGTAGCACTAGGAAACAGGATGCCTTGGTTTCACAGCTGCCCACAGGGTTTTGAAAATAGCAACATGGACACTGATGAATGCAGCTGGTCCTATCTGTCCAGATTCAGTAGATTAATCAGTATTACAACACATTACAACAGGAGCTGGAAGACAGCTTTTGCACACATATATATATGCAACATAAGGCAATGGCTTAAACCTTGTATACTCACCAGGGAAATGGTAGCATTAGGAAAGCAATTGTTAACATTGCTCTGCCTCCTTTGTCTATAAATTAAGATTACCCAACCAGCTTAATTTGCAATAAAAATTTAGAGGAACATCTGGGGAAAAAAGTTTCCTCATGGCTATAGTCATGCAGAAACACTGCAGCACCTTAATGACTTCAGGAAGTTGTTGAATTCCCTGGCTCAGAGGCAAAGGCTTGGCAAGTATCAGTTTGGAACAATGAGGAACACCTGCATTATCTCAGCTGTGGAAGGCAGAGCTGGATGCCTCTGAAGTCCCTTTAAACCCTATAATTCTACAGTTATATCACACCAAAAAAATACAAAGCACACTCTTAAAAAAGTGAATATGAAGCAACAAAATCAGACAAGACACTCCTGAAAACATTGTATTTATAAATTATTTCTGCAATCCAAGGAACACCACATGATGCCCTGCAATTCAGAAACAAACCCAAACCACCTGAAGATAATTTTCATTGGCCAGCATGTTTAATTACTTCTCACCAAGCAACCCTAAGTATTTCAGCTCCACAGTACTATTTTGTCTCCAATAAACCACATCTGCAGATTGTTTTATTTTAATTATCCAGCTGTTGCACAGCCACAAGGCCCTGGCAAGCAACAGTTTAAGCGACCCAGCCCACATTATACAGCACACAAGAAGATTAGATCACTACAATCCCCAGTGGCCTCCCCCCAGTAAGCATTACCAAACACTGACAGTTAGAAACAATTTTCTGAGAAACCACATTCCATAGAAACCCACTGGCTAACCCTCCCAAGGCGCCAGGAAAGCTTCTCTCATTCTCCGCTAACGACAAGAGAGCGGAATTTTTCAGACCACCTAATTTAAATGGCCGGGACTTACCGAGAAGTTTTTCCCGTACGGAGGTAATGGGGTTTGCTCAGCAGTCACTTCCTGCCTCCCCAATTAACGATGACAAAACACCATTCCTAATGAAGCGCTCAGGGCAAGCA
>NW_010134959.1:0-4050 GCF_000699245.1 Pterocles gutturalis
TGTCCATCTGGGCCTGGGTAAAATTGGTTTCACGTGATGAACAGACTCAAGCACGGCTATGGAGCTGTTAGCTTTAATTCAGAAGGGTTTTTTAATACTTTTAAAAAATTAACTGCTATGTGGTCACTATCCTAAGGTGAAGTCCTAGAGCTCTTATTGGCGTTGACTGAGTAAAAGTGTAGCTAGCTGTTGGGAGAATCTCCCCAAGAAGATCTTAGGATTTTGACATCTAATTGTGTAAGGCTGTCTGTATCCCACTGAACACTGCAGTCCTGGTCCTGGCTATGGGACCCTGAGTCTGCACCAGCCTCCCTGGGCAAGCTTCACACAGGTCACAGCTCTCAGGCAGCAGAAATTAAGGATTGGTGCAGGTTTAGATTTCCTTATGGGTTCAAGACACAGCTGAGGTATATGTCTAATTTAGGGACCTGGGAAGGACTAAAGTAATGAACTTAAAATATAATTCTCCTCATACTACCATGGTGGTACAATAACTACAGCACAGAAACAAGTGCCACATGTAATAGTTAAGCCTCTTTCACAGTACCTTGTGCTTCATCTTGTTTAAAGATCATCTTCTGTTAATATTCCCTCATGGAAGACAGTTAACTGCATGGTCTGCATTAAAAGCACAAACAGGACAAGCTGAAGACATGTTGCAGGCCACTCTGAAAACCACACCTGTTATGGGCGCCAAGCATGCAGAAGGTGGAAAGGTGCAAGAATGGGGATATACTCACACAAACTCTTCTCCTGTTGTATGCCACGATGCAGCAAGCATGATCACAGCTGTTGCATCTCCCCGGGTATGGCAGCGCTAGTCCCCAGCTGAACAGGAAGACAAGTCACCTGTGCACTTTGTGATTGAACTTCTGACAAAGGGGAGGGCTGCAGGCAGATGTAGTGTGACAGAAGCAAGCAGTGAAACGACTTCAACAGCAACACTAACAAAAGAGACAGCTCGTATCTTCCCAAAACACACGTGCACACAAGACACAAATACAATGCAAACCATCAGGTGGGCTGGATATTTTAACATAGTTTTCTCTAGGGTCATCTTCTCTATAGACACCTGTTGGCATTACACATACATAGCAAGTACAGTAGCTATAGCTACTGTTATTCCAGGCATGATCCTGTGGGATAGTAAGAATAATTTTTTTAATTATACAAGCCTCGAGAGTCACTTTCTACTTCTAGAGGCACATTTTAAAAGAATTACACTCCTTAAGTCTATTTCTTCAAGTGCCTCTTTAAAGGCCTCATTGGAAAAAAAAAAAGTTTGGCTTTATTCAGTTCTCTCTTCTTCAGTGGTACTGTTATCTTTGGGGGCATGTTAATGGATCTTTAATGTAGCTTTTCTCCTGCCCTTGCTCTGAGAACGGATCTGCCTAAAAACCCCAAAACTGCAGGTCAGTATTCTTTGAGTGGGAATCATGAGGGAAGGCAATCTGCATTTCCAGCCTCTGTAGTCCTCACTTCATGACATAAGAGATAAAGTAAGCTGTTAGTGGCAACACATCATTGTTAAGCAGTTCACTCACCTTCTTCAAGGGGTAATAGCCTTTAGAGACTAGTTCATAGTGAAGAAAATTGAATTTTTTTCTTCCAGGGTCTGTCCTGCCTCTCATAAAAAAGCCTTGGTTTCACATGATTCCTAGCTCTGGGGTAGCAGTTTATCTCATTCTTTCTGAGGATATTAGAAAACTGGAAGTTGTGTGTACCTTGCTCGCCCGGGAAGGATCTTTATGTATATGCCTTTGAGAATCAAGCCATAGTGCTTGAGGCCATTTTTTTTTGAGTGTGTTTTAGAATGGATGTAATTGTGCAGACAACCTCCAAACATAACATCAGCACATGCTTCCAAATCATGTGTTGGCTTAAAACTAATAAATTAAAAAAAATCTATTGTCTTTACGCCTGAAAAGAGGCTATTCAGATCTAAGCATGCCATGCTTTAAGTTAAATATGATAGTCTGTTAACTATATCTTGTTTTAGCATAAATTGTATTTCATACACATGCATTCACAGGAGTTCACTGGATCTGAAAAATTAAGATTATTTTCAAAAAGGCATATGGTATTTTGGGCAGTGTATAGAGAGCATACATATAAGTTTTATAAAATAACAGCTTATGCAAAATATATTAGAAGAACCGCATACAGCTTCTTTGCTGGTGATTCATGAGAATATATTTTCACCTTACTATAAACATAATGTACATATTGCATTGAAGATATATGTATAGACAACTGCCAAGTATGGAAATTTTTATAGTCCAATTCAAGCTGCTGATTACAGGAAAAACAAGCTGCACATGGTTTGCTCAAAGAGTACAGCAGAGCAAACAAAAAACTCCACACAAGCTTATATAGTCCATGAAAATAGCATAAACAGACAATAAAATAGGACTGTGCACAAATTTCTAGTGTATCTAGATTATACAACAATTTCTAATTACAGTACTACTTCATTAGTATGACAACAGTTTTTAATACATATCTCTGATTTCCTGTTTTGGAAAAAGAGAGGATACCTTTCATTCATAGCATTTCCAACTTCCCAGTGTCCTTCAAATTTGAAAAAACCCAGAATATTTGTTTGTCCTTTGAAACAAAATTAAAATAAAAATAACATCCTGGAAATCTCCACTTGAGACTAGATAGTTCTTTACCAATTCCTTCCAATTTACAACTAGAGCACATATTTGGCTTTTGTTCTTTTCTTCTTCTGCAAATTTAATGTGCTTCATTACATTTTTTCCAGATGCAATGTGTTTAAAAACATGCACCTCTGGCCTTAGCAGAAACAGAGGTGTAAATAAAGACAGAAATTTTCTCCAAAATAAAAACTCAGTTCAAACTGTCGCTGGCTGTACATGAACAGGAAGATAAACAATTTCATTAATCTAATACCTTAATTTTTTGCATTTACAGTACTGTATCCTCAGAGAGACAATATTTTGCAGCAAATTAAGCAGAGAGGTTTTCCAAGACTCTTTTGGAAGACTAGTACAAATTTGAGAACTATGTTTGCTATATAATTCCTTAGCAGATTTTTACTTCTATTGACCGTGGTTTGGGGCAGAGTCTGGACTGCAGTGGTGAAGAATTCAGCCCTCCTCCGTGGCTGATCTAAGGAAGGTGTTCACATTTGCCATGAGAGACCAGAAACCTCTCCCACCCTGAGCTGGTCCCTACTTAAAGCCAAGCCTGCAAACAAAACTTTCACCTACAGACTGCGGAGGAACTACAAGCCCGTGCAGTGCAAGAAGCCGCCAGACAATGGAAAGATGCATTTGCTTGAACATACAGAACAAGTCCCACATGCACATTACACATTTCGGCAAAGAAAAGGGAAAACAGGGCCAGGCTTTGCTCACAAACAAGCCAACACCACTCTATTGCATTTTGTTTCCGGACTACCTGCAAGGAGCTCTAGGCTCTGTCAGGTTTCAGGGCAGTATGCCGGAAGCCCGGTGCCGTAGCCATCAGAAGATGGTTGTTCAGTGTCTTATTCTATCATTCTTCAAGCCAATTGAGTCAGGCTGGGAGTGCACAAAAAGTTGTGAGGGGACACAGCTGGGACAGCTGACCCCAACTGACCAAAGAGATACCCCATACCATATGATGTCATTCTCAGCAATAAAACTAGGGGGAAGGTTGGCAGGAGGGCTGCTGCTCAGGCTCTGGCTGGGCATCAGTTAGTTGGTAGTAAGCAATTATTTTCATTTGCATCCCTTGTCTTTCTTGGGATTTATTTCCCTGTTTTTGTTATTTTCCTTTTCATTACTATTACTGTTACATACTATAACTATTTTATTTCAGTTATTAAACTATTATTTTCTCACTATTACTCTTCCAATTATCTTCCCCCATACCACTGGGGGGGATGTCGTGCTTTAACTGCAGCCAGCAGTAAGCACCACACAGCTGCTCGCTCACTCCTCCTGCCCCACGGTAGGATGGGGAGAGAATCGGAGGAAAAGGTAAGAAAACTCATGGGTTGAGATAAAAGCATTTTAATGATTGAAATAAAATAAAATAAAA
>NW_010134960.1:0-655 GCF_000699245.1 Pterocles gutturalis
GCCCCCAGAACCCCGCCACTCCCCCGGGAAAGCGGGCACGGGGGTAAGGCAGTGCCCGTGTGTCCCCTAGGGCACATTCCAGTTACCTGGGGCTCGTCCCTGTTTGTCCCCTCGGGCACATTCCCGTTAACTGGGGCTTATCCCCGTTTGTTCCCTCGGGCACATTCCCGTTAGCTGGGGCATGGCCCTGTTCATCACCATGTGCATGTCCCCATTACCTGGGGCTCATCCCCATTATTTGGGGCTTGTCCCTGTCACCTTGTGCTCATCACCATTACCTTGGACTTGTCCCTGTTACCTTGGGCTCAGCCATGTCACCTTCTGCTTGTCTCCGTTACCTTGTGCTTGTCCCCCTTGTCCCCATTACCTTGGGCATGTCCCTGTTCATCACCATGGGCATGACCCCACTACCTGGGGCTCGTCCCTGTCACCTTGTGCTTGTCCCCATTAGCTGGGTCTCGTCCCTGTTACCCAGGGCTCATCCCTGTCCCCTTGTGCTCGTCCCCATCAGCCAGGGCTTGTCCCTGTCACCTTGGGCATGTCCCTGCTCATCACCGTGGCCATGTCCCCGTTACCTGGGGCTCATCCCTGTTACCTGGGGCTGGTCCCCGTTACCTTGGGCTGGTCCCCGCCAGTGCTGGTGCCGGTTGCCCCC
>NW_010134961.1:0-359 GCF_000699245.1 Pterocles gutturalis
TTTTTTTTTTATATATCCCATTCCTTTGTTCTGTGGGAGATCTGTCTAGTGTTTTACATGTATGGAGAAGCTTTTACCAATTATTTCAGTTTGGTGAGACTGTGAAACATCTCTTGCACCAAAAGACAAAATTATTTGTTCTGTTAAGTTTGTTGGTTCTTCAGAGTAAGACAGAAGTTCATTCTTTTTCCTGAATAAGTGCAAAAGGTGTTATCAGTTTTAATAGTGATGGATATATAGTAATAAAATACAAGAGCAAATTTAAGTACACTCTTCTTTTTGCAGTCCTTGAAAGTTTCCAGTGAACATGAACCCAATAGAATGACTGCAGTGTGGTGACATTCCAGGAGAAAAATGGA
>NW_010134961.1:420-16716 GCF_000699245.1 Pterocles gutturalis
AAAAAAAAAAGCAAAACCAAAACCACACCCAAAAACCCAAAACCAAACAACACAAAAAAAATACCCTAGCACAATATCTGTTTTGCTGACTTCCACTTCTCTTAACAATGAAACAAACATTCTGCACCTAAGGGGTTTTGCACTTTACAGTTCGATCATGCAGGAAACTGGGAAAAAGAGTGTCCTTGTGCCAGTTATACAGTACAAGTTGTTTGGAGCCTGCTCTTTTCCCTGGTGTGTCTTTTTTCTCCAAAAAACAGAAGTTCATGTGAATATATGGTTCCTATTTTTTTGTTTGCTTTCCTCTACTGGAGAACATTAATAGGTATGTCATTCTGACTACCCAGGGCCAGACAAAAGCTTTCTGTCTCTACAAGACAGTGATATAAGTGACCACAAGCTAAGGTGGGGAAAAGGTGACTTCAGAATTTGTTAGTCAGAAGCTTATGCAGGAGGCCCCACAACAATTCGGCCAGATGTTTTGCCATTGACTTAAAAAGGAGATAAAAACAACCCATCAAACATTAAAGACAACATCTGACTGGAAGCCCTGCTGCTTCTTGTGGAGCTGGGAGTTCCTTGCCTCCATGCCCTGTTTGCTCCCCATTCCTGTCATTGACAAGCATCACCTCTACAGAGATCTGCCTGTGCTGCAGGTCTCTAAGAAGCATCTTTATGGTTGAGCAAAATGAATAATCCACAACAAAGAGCCTGCTCTTTTTTCGTTTATGAAAGCAGTCACGATAAAATGGCAAGCTCACCACATTATGTCACTTAGATTATTTTGTGGATAGTTTTGGATATCATAGATTTGGTGAAGTTTCATTAGGTTTTATTTAGTCTGGCCTTGTTTCATAGATTTGGTGAGGTTTCATTAGGTTTTATTTAGTCTGGCCTTTAGGTGACTGTCTGAATCACTACCCATTTACACTCTCAAGCTGAAATTAGGGTGGTGCTAGTTAGCTGTAATTGGTCACAGAGATGGCAGGGAATTCTGAACACTTTACTAGCCCATTAGCAAATGTGGATTCCTGTGTAATCAATCTTTAGGACTTAAATAATCTTAAATTATTTAGTTACATTTACCAATTAAAATATACAATCCAGTTATGTGTACAAGAAATGTGTGAAATACATTCATGAATTGTGAAGCCAATTAACAAGATTTATTTTCTATCAGAAAAGATGGTAGTTACAACAAACTGTTGCAAAGCACACATAAAAACAAAATTAATCTTTTTTCTGTATTCCTGAAAATTCTGAGAACGTGTAAGAGAACTTCCAAAGTGGTATGTTACTTATTGCATATTCATACATGCTACATACTGCATGAGATTCATAGTTTCTTAATTCAGGCTTTTGTAATGCGTGTCACCTTCATACCACATTAGAAATATTTCAGTCATGTTTATAGTTGTACAATACAACATGATAGGAATGCAAGCTTTGATTTCTTTCCTCAAGGGAATCAACATAATACACTAAAGCAAAGCACAGCAAAATTTAATTTCCTTCTTCTAGGTAGGTAGAACAGGGGTGAATCTTTCAGTATTGACCTAATTCTTGTCTCACACTTTCCTCAAATTCCACTGCCAAAGCTGACTTGCAGATCCCATCTCTCTTCTAACCTCTGAACAAACTGACACATATCCACCAAGGAGGCACAGCTTTACATGTGTACCCCATAACGCAGGGTCCTCCTGTAATATTTTGTATCATAATCAGCACCTCCTGGATACTACAGAGTACTCTAGAATGTACAGTAGCCGTGTTCTAGTTGTGTAAAGTTACACAAAATATATCTTAAAACTTTCTGTGAGTGGAGCTTGAACTCATGTCACCTGACGTTAGCTACATAAGTGTTATCTTCCCTCAGCCTCCCTCAGTTCTAAAGGGTCCTTTCCAAATACCAAAAAGAGAAGGTCTCCAAAAAAGTAATATACCACATCTGTTTTAGGATGCAACCAAACACTTCATTTTCGTATAGTTACTTCTGGGACAAATTTCATCGTGTATAAACAGTCAAAATTCCCAAACTTGATAGTTTACTTCTAAAAGCACATGAAACCGTAGTAAACAAGAAGCAAGATTTCTGTGTTCGCACTCTGTAATCATAGAGTCAATGTGAAGTTTGTACTGATAAATTAAAAGAATACTTAAGAGCTAAAATGGATATACTAATATTTTATGTCTTTTGGGAATGATTTGCCTTTAAGATAATGTGAGAAAAATTGTTAATTGTTGAAATAAGAAAACAATACTTAAATTCAAGTCTAAAATTGTTCCTACTCTGCAATTTTGTTGTTGAAACTCTGCGTAATCCAGGTAAACTCATAATTTAGGGCATTACACTTCTCTTATTGGCCAGAGGCTAGCAGCTCTGTAGTGTAATCAGGAGGAACAAATCTGTGTGTATTCCTGAGCCACACAGTTCTCAGCCTGGTTTACTATGTCAACCTGCTCCTGTTTTCTGCTGCAGTCAGTCCAGCACTGCACAGTCACTGCCATCGGCTCTGCTATGGAGACCATCACTTCTGGAACATAGTGGAAGTCTCTGGCAGGAGTCTGTAGGTCAGAGCCAGACCCCCTGTGGAGGTGTGTGGCACTTTACTCAGGTCTCCCAGAACTTGCCCAGCTCAGGTCCTTGCTTCCAACAAATCTGGCAAGGGCCTGGCTCTGCAGATGTACACAGTACGCTTTTAAGTCATCCCACTAGGAATCAGCATGAAACACCTGCACGAAAATCAATAGCATTAACTGTACAAATGAGTGAGTGAAATCCTGATACCAGGGTCCACAGATACACTCCTCATATGCAAGGATGGGAGAATTTGCCTCTTAGTTACCTTTATGTCTCCATTGAGGTCTCTGGTTAGGTGCTTTCCAAATACCTTATGTGATGCTAACAGACATTTTAAGGAAATCTTGCAAACACATAGTTGTTGATCAGTAGACATCTCTAGAGTTCATCTGGTCCAATCCTTCTCAGTAGAGGGACTGTTGCCAACACTGGATCTGGACAGCCATGGCCATCTGGCCAAATCTTGAACACTAACAAGGATGGGGAATCTGCAGCCCCTCTCAGGAACCTGTTTCAGTGCTGCACTGCCCTCCTGGTAAAGACTTTTTCCACTCCAGTGTTCAACACGAACCTTTCAGGCAGCAACTTCTGGCCATACTCAACCTGATATATCACCTGATATGACACAGACATCATCTTGGTAAGTATTTGTCATCTGTCATCTCTGTAGCTGCCCTGCAAAAACCTGGAGGCTGCTCTTAGGTCACCTCTCAGTTTCCTCTTGTCTAGACTAACTGGATTCAGTTCTCTCAGCTTGCCTCATTCATATGCTATGCATACTTTCTAAACTTGAACTTCATGGAACTTCAGGTAAAGAAATAAGAAAGAAATTGAATGCACTGACTTATGAAAGGCAAGTGTTATTTAAGGAAAAAATGCGCAGAATATTCCGTGTTTTATAGATTAAACATATACAGTTGGATATAATTTTTGGCATCTTTCATTTACATTTAAAAACCAGGAAATTAACTGTAATCATACTTGCAAAACTAAACTTACAGTCCCGAAAATAACTTTTTTTAATGTAGTTCTGGCTGTCAAAAAAGCAGTGTCAAACCCAAGAGAAAGTATCACTGGGTTTTAGGTTTAAGGAGTCATATAAAAATATGCTCCAAATTCTACTTTCTATACGAAAAGACAGCATTACCTCCACTGGAGGCAAAAGGCCAGACTGTCAGAGGGTGAAAATCATTCCAGTCTCAGTAATGTCAGTCAGGTGGTCCTATGTGAAATCTAAAGCTATTTCAATGGAATTTTTATAAATCAGTGGGCTTCACCTGGAAAAATCAGACTGAGTAGGAACTCGGGAGTTGAAACCCAGGGGCTGTGATAAGAGCTTTGTAGTCATTGTTAGATTTATGTAAATACAGAAAACATTCTAATAAATCCCAGTCCAAAGGAGCACAGCAGTTCCTTCTCTTAATATTTCACCGTTGAGATCTGATTTAAACGTTGGGTTAATTAATCACTTAGGAACAGAAATATCTTTGGGAAGGAAAAGAAATTAGCTGATGAACTCAAAATACTAAAGCATCATCTCTCAGAGAACTCCGCAAAATAAGAACTTTAATTTTTAAGTTTTTTTTTAATTTTAATTTTTGAATTTTTTTTTTCTACAGCCTGGTCTCAAAATGTCAGTTTCCATCAACACCTTTGGGATTTAAGCCCATTTAACCAATACAACATGAACATTAGATTTCCATCTGCTTAGGAAGTTTCCTTCAGTCTCCGGTATGAATGCAGATTCTCATCGCTTAGCATTACCTTGACTTGCATATTGAGCATGCATGAGCTGACAGCCAGTTCAGGAATCGCTTAATTTAGGAGTTTTGCCTGAGTTGTGCCCTGGTTCCTGACTGCTTACTAAAATCATATTAAGAACTTGATTGATTGATTGATTGATTGACTGACAGTTAATATGGAAAATTAAAAGCAGAATATAGTGGTTTCTCTCTCTTGGTTTACATCTATGTTGTCGCATTAAGTGTGTTGTGTCCAAACTAAAATCAGATACTTGTTTTGGAGGATCGCTCAAAAAACTTTGTTTTGCTGTAACTCAGGTGAATTCCTTCAGAAAACAAAGGCAAATGAGAAGCAAAAACCAGAGGTTTGTGATATGTCTTCTCCACATTTCAAGATTCTATGTCATCCATTGATCCCAGATTGGTCGGTTGCTTTCAAGCTCTATCTATGTCTCAAAAGATTTTTAAGTAAATCTTGAGGTCAATATTGATACATAGCAGGACAAAATTCTATGGATTTGTCAATAAAGTCTAGGAAAATAACTTTGAAACATTAACTCAATTTGTTTTGAATTAAACAGCTGAAGTCTGAATTTCAATTCCTATTTAATTATTGTGACAGATGTGATAACTTTAGAGCTACAGTCTTATTTAAGAAAGAAAAGGACCCTAATAATCACTTACATGCTTCCCAGTCATTACAGCCTACTTACCTCTCAGCAGTTTTGCTGCTGAAGTGGCTTGCTGAACACTATGCACCCTTTACAAACATAAGTAGTTAATTTATGTTATTTTCCAATATACATCATTGCTAGATCCAAGGCATAAAAAACAAATAGCAATGAGATAATTTCTGTTCCCCATTCCTTTCTTCCCATTTCTCAACCACGGTCACAGCCCTTGTACCACACATTTCATTCTCATTTTTCTCCTCAGTAAGCAATATGTGCCCCAAAAACTTGATCCTGTTCAGTCAGTTTTCCAAGTTTTAAACTACTCTAGAATTATTGCCTTTTTGAAGACAAGGGTGTGACTTAGCTAATGTTAAGAAACTAGTCCCCTGTGTTTGTGGTTTTTGAAGATGAATTTAGGGTTAGCATGTTTAGAAATGATAATTTGCATATTTTTTGTCATTTAATGGTACAAGCTGTGAATTGTATAAACTGTGTCAGAATACTCAAGGCAACTATGAAAGATTTTAAAATATATTTCAGAAAATTTGAATTAATAATTAATTTTATTTTTCTTGAATTAATTTTAAATAGAAATTGCAAAACAGAAATCTAACCATACATGCTCACACATACATACTATATTACTCTCAACACACACATTTTCCAGGATGAGGATGGGCTGCAAAATGGAGACAGTTAAATTATAAAGATGTATTAAGTGTAAACTAATATGTTCTGACATTTCTCACAGTATCTCGTCTCTTAGTAAACTCAGCAGAGACACTGTGCTGGCTCCAGGAAGGCATGAGACATGCATATTTACATAATCCACACTCCTTAACAATTTTTAAAATTTTAATATACAAGATATCAAACAGAATATGCTGAATTTTACCTGCAATGGCTTTGTAATCCACCAAGTCAAACATTACAATAGCTACTGCTGACCAGGTAACAATCAGAGCAACAACAAGAAGCCATGCTGCTGGTGAGCTGAACGTTGTCACAAGGTCTTCTGTAACTGATTTCTTGCCCACTTTCATGGATGATGAGGGAACAGAGCCGTTCTTACCATCCATTATTGTCGTGGTTGTAGACATACGTCCTAGGCAAATAGTCAAAGCAGAGGAAATAGAATGTAACCCTTGGAACCTAAAAATTACAAATATGACAGTTGCTTTGGAATTGCTCCATAATCAGAGTATTTAAAATAAATGTAAATATTGCATTATGAAAGTCAGGCTCTTGTGCTTTCCAGAAGGAGTTTTTCCTGAACTGGGGCTACTTTTAGCTCAGGTAATCTGGGAGGAAACATGGTGAAATAGCTATAACTGGCCTTTTTTATTATAATATGACATTTTTCACTCTGCCACAAATAGCTACAGAACTAGGAGACAGATTAATGAAAGCATAAAATATTATTACTTTCCAAAGGACTGTCTTGTTATGGGCTGTAGGCCAGATTCCCAGGTGATGTGATTAAGCGTATTTCCATTGACTATAATGGAGCTAATGTGTCTATGCCACTCGAGGTTTGGCTGGACTTCTGCTGTCAAGGACATGTATCAATGGCAATAGGAAGGCATATACTCCATTTCATCTAACAGAAACACAAATGATTCACATGTCCAGTATCTTTCAAGTTGTGAGGAGGCTTGTAGCTGATTTTAAATACCTTTGTTTGTGGCATTGTTTACTTAATGAAATAATCTCCTGAAAAATAAGAGTCACAGTGCCAAAGCAGACTTAGCTCCAGAAAGCATAGGTTTGATACTAGAAAGGTGGTAGGAAGGTGAGCACATAACTTAGCTAAGTAAACAGTTGGCATGCATTAACTGTTTAATGGACAGTTAACAGTAGTGACAATCTGCTTCCTGGAGTATTAAGAAATGTTTATTCTGGACACAAACCAAAACTACAGTAACTGAAACCTGACCACTTTTGAAAATTTTCAAATTACTCTTTTTCACAAAATAAAGTGATAACCTGAACAGTCTTGGTTGGTATTTGTTTTCTAACAGATACCATAACAGTAGTAAAAATATTTATAACTCCACAGTCAAAAACAGTAGAAGAGCACAGTATCTCCACTTAGCTTAGTTTACAGTATCTGCTTGTAAGCTACTGTTAAAATATTCAAAGATGTGTTACATATGTTCTTGGTCTGCTTGACGATACATACTCTTATAAATCAACGCCAGTGATTTCAGGTGCTCTTGCCCACACAGAGATCTGAACTTTCAAGGAATCAAGTGGTGCCTGGTTTGCTCGTTTTCATCACCTTTGCTTCTTATCCTGAGATTACCTATATTCTGCCACAGCTGATACAACCTATAAAGCTGATAATTTTCTAGGATGACAGAGGTAAGGAAAGTGTCAGAGCTGCTCTATACAAAGTTAAACAGATTTAGTTTCCCTTTTCACACAGAAAATGGCAAATATGCCATTTAAAACTATCAGTAGAGCTAAGGTGAAAGGCTGTTGCAGACTTTCAGTTATTTGCCATCACAACATGCATGTAGCCTCTAACTGAGAATCACTATATTTATATTTTTAAAGAAATAAATTAAAAAATAATTAGATCCTTAATATTACCTATAGCTACATATATTTATCTTTAAAAAAAATAAAAGATGGCATAACAAGTCTTCCAATCCTCATACTAATGAATGTTGGTTTTGTTTCTTTTTCTGTAGAAAGTAAGAATCTCTAAAGTGATACAGAAATGACCTTTATATACCTCACACATATGTGTAGAACTGGGAAGAATGATTTTGGCATCAGAGGTTCCCTAACATTTAATCTGTTTTATCTGTAGAGTGTTCAAATCCATTCCCTGAACTATTCTACATTTTGGTTATTATGTAGTGCATTGCATTTCTGTGTACTTCCCTTAGCTCTACCTTTTAAGCTTGCTTCTGCACTAGAATCCTGATGCTGATCAGTGCCTTGCTTCAAGCCCTGGAAAGCTGCTCTGTTAAACTGCAGGGTTGTGTAAGCAGAACAAGATTGACATATTACATGTTTTTTGTTACTTATTTGAAATTCAGTCTTATAGAATGTTTATTTTGCTTATGAATAATGTCTATCTGCTAGGATAGAATTTATACACTTTTTAAAAAATATTATAAAACCACCACTGCTTCCATTTCTCTAAACATAAATTTTGAATCAAACATTTCACAGCAGGAGGAAAAATCTGCCAAGTGACAACTAGCAATAAAGATCAGCTTCCTAAAGTCAAATTCAAAATCAATAGCATTTTTTTATCCTATTGCATACAAAACTCAAGTAATTTGTGCATGCAACAGGTCAGAAATGACACATTATGCATTTTTTCCCTTGGGGATGTCAGTCAGAGTTTGTGATGTGTAAAAGAGAATATTAAGGTAGTCGCATCTTAACAAATCTGATTAGTATCACAGCACATCTCCAAGGACATACTAATGACAGATATTTGCACAGTTACAATACAAGCAATTAAAACTTTATAGGTGTATATAGATATAGACATATACATATGAATACCATTCAAAGAATCATTCCTCTAGGTCTGTTGCTATATAGAAATAGTTTCTTTCTATTTAGTATACCTCACTTTTCAAATTCAGACTGCTATGTGCCTTCTTTGGTGAAGAAAATAGTTTCCCAAAATTTATCAATCAAGAAAAATGTTGTTATACTCCTAGAGGTTCCCAGTGCAGGTGCTTGCAGCATGACTCAGGTGCATAAGAAAGGTCTCTGGTGTTGTTAAAGGTGCTTTATGGCATCAGACACAACTTCACAGGACTGGCAGGCATCATCTACAGGACAGTAGCTTCTGAACTGTCTGAAGGAACCCAGACAGGTTGCCCTAAACCACTGCAAATAGCAATTACATTTTTATGTGCCTATCTACTAACGTAAACAAAATTGGCTGGAGGAATCTATTTGAGGACTCCTGAGGAAGACATTGTTTCCTGCTACATAATCTCATCTGGGGTGAATTGAATATTGGTACCATCATTATTTCATGACTTCCAAAAGAAGAGGCAATAACACCAAGATGATTGCCCTCCCTGCTACAGCCACTCTGTTATTGCAGTACCCACGATGGTACCCTGTTGTTTTTTCTCTGGCTGGTCACTGCTTTGCAGTGCCCAGGTTTTGTGTGCATTTTTGTCCATCTGCTACCAGTGCTAACATCCTCCCCAAACCTGCAGTGATGCTATTTACACAGTTAGACTAGTGGAGAAAGAAGGGACCTTCACATGGGCAATGTTTCCATCAATTCAGCCAGCAGCAATTCTCCTCTTTTTCAGAAAAGTGGCAAAGTTAAGCACAGCTCCTGCCCAAGATGTCAGTGGGGCTTCAGGAGCCCAGTGAGGGAGAGGGAAAAGGGCACTTTTGTTGCTTTGAAACCACCTGATGGAACTATCAAGTCTTATTTTTACAACTCAGGGGTCATTCAGCAACAGGTCAAAATCAGATTCCTGAACTTCTCCAGACATCCTTGCTGCCCATATAATACACATCTTCTGTCCCAAGACAAATTTCACTGTATTACAGCCAACTAGAATCCACGTCAGTTTACTTTGGTATACTCAGATGAACACTGCAGTGGATCAGGAGATTCATGAACTGATCACTTGTCCCTGCTTTCGGGGAGGTAACATCTGTCATAGGAATGGAGGGTGCAGCTGCAGGCCGTTACAATTTCAGCCATCCAATTTTAATCCACCACCACATGTCTGCTAGAGCCTCCTGGCACTTTGGGTTGTGATTACTATTGATTTTCAATGAGGATGGGAACTCTAAAAAGCTATATATACATTTCTATAAAAAGATTACTCCAGGGATATATATCTCTGGCTCCACATCACAATTTCTCATGCACACCGAACTACCCCATCGGGTCACAAATGTCACCTTTACGACAACAGATTGATTTGCTAAATCCCAAACAGCTAAAACTCTGAGATTGTTACTATTCCTCTGGTTTCAGAGTTGTCACTTAGGATACAATCTGAAGACCCATAAGGTCTCGTAAATATAAATAAACCTTGACAATTGGTGACACCTTGAAGGAGAACATCATGTGACTTTCAGAGTCCAGGGTGAGCTTGTAGTCCTGGAAGCTTAGATAAAATGCCCTTTGTATTTATGAGTTGAGCTCTCCCTAAGGCATAATAAGCATAGGAATCCATGGTTAAGGACGGACACGTGATTTTAAAGTTCAGCAGCTATACCTTCCACTACTCTAGAAGAAAACCAAAGCAAAACAAAAAAACCCAAACCAAACAAAAAATTACTACTACTCCATATCTTACTCATTCAAATGTAAAATAGTAATTCTCCATATTTATGTTAGTTCATAGGTATTTTATGTATAACAATCCTTGTTCTGCCAACAGCACAAAAAAATAAGCGAAATATTTAATGTGTGATGCCTTTTTAAGCCTGCGCATATTAAAAGCAGAGGGCTAGTAATGATACTATAAAAAAAGAAGTTGTTCCCTTTTCAATAATAATATTGTTGCTAGGGCAATTCAGTTGAGATGTGAGAAGCCTCAGTGCAGTCTGCTCTAAATGAGAGAGCTGGTAGATTTTGACTTGCCTGTTTCACTCCCCAGATGAACACTCCAATAAACAGGCTACAGAGTATTCTGGATTCTGGTCACTAATGGCTCATGTTCGACCTATTCCACTTCACTTGGAATATTTAAATACTAGTTAAGGGAGCAGAAAAGAGAAATAATGACTGTGTAAATGAACACTGTACATTAAGTACTGGCTCAAGCCTTGGGTTTTAACCTGGTGACCTTATCAGTCCACCTTTGTTGCGATAAGGAAGACAGGAGTCTCAGCCAACAGTAAGGAGGGTACTGCAGGGAGAAGAGAACAGGGGATTAGAACCTTTCAGTGAAGGACTGGGCAAAGATAATCTGCTTCACTTTTTCAGGCCCAGCACATCACAATTAGTGAGTCCACAGACCTCTGCAGCTCTCACAATAATCGTTCTTTCCTGTGTGGGGAAAATGTTTTCTACCACAAGAAAAGAATATACTTGAGCCTGTTGTTCAGGTGACACTTATGCCTGACTTTGGCATCCTCTTTTCATCTCTCTGCTGTGTTTTCTGCATCCTTGGCTCATAAAAATTGAAAGGAAAAGACAGAGTTTCTGCTGTGGTTAATAGGTAGCAGTTTTGCAATAAGACGTCAGTAAAATTATTCTTTCCTGAAGTGGTCTAATGACTTCTGTTCATACAGCTTTTGCCTCATCATAAACACATAGCCAATTTTCTAACACTTCCATAGGCACAGGGAGTTGAAAACTCTTCACTGGACATGTGGTTTTTACCTCCTCTACACATTTATGTGGAAACAAAACGCTGAGCAGAGAGAAGAGAGTTCCTCAGGACACATTGTGTGCACCTGAACAAAGAGCCTCCACCATCTTATCCAGCCAGCACCAGAGGCCAAGAGATGGAGATACTGGACAATGAGTAACAGAGTGCAGAAAAGCCCAGAGGAGGAAGAGCAAGAGGAGTCCAGCTGGGCAAAACCTTTCTGTCTCCTCTAAATGCTGCCAAAGCATGTGATTACAGTGGATTTAAAATCACTTACTATTACCAGGATGTGTAGTCCTGGTAACCCTCAATAGGTTAGGAACCTAGTTAGATCCACTAATACGGATCATGTTTCTTATTGAACACACATGCTAATAGAAGGGCAAGGCTCCTCCTAACACTGGTAGAGATGGAAACAGGGAAAGACAACTTAAATAGGCATATTCAACTTATCTTTGAAAGCTCCTCTCTCTCACCGTTATCTGCAACAGACTCTGTGAGTGGGGCAGTGATCTACAGTTCAGCCCACAAACGGGTGGTGGGCACCTAGCATAGTTCTTCTGAGTATGATGGAGCTTCTGCAAGCTGTTGAGCAGAAATGTGGCAATTTTAAGAAAAGCTAATTTATTTAGAGCTGCAGCATAAATCTTCTCTTGAGATGGCTGACGTTCAGCTATTTCTTTTCTTTTATATCATATTACATCCCTGTACATACAAATGAATGCAACTGGAATAACTGAAAGGGAATAATATATAAAAGGAGTTTCACAACTGATACCAGAATTTACAGACTTCTAAATTCATCGCACAGAATACTGAAGTGTTGCTCTACAGTTTATGTAATTACAGTGCAAAGAGAAAAATCTCTCAACACATATTGTGCATATATTGGCAAACTTACAGAAATTTAAGGGTCTTTCTGCAGACTGAAGGCTTAGAAAGATGTGACTGGGACTCTCTGTGAGGGAACATATTCAGATTTGTTGGTGACTGATATAAAAATGTAATATTCTTTATAAAATGTGGAAAATAGGGTTGGAGATTATGCAGCAACCAATTTTACATGACAAAAGGAATAGAATAAAGATTACGGAGTATGGAGAGGATGGTGCATGAAAATTAACTGAACAATTGAATTCAGAAAAGGCACTTTTAATTACATATGGTGCTGTGTACCTTTTAAATTTCCTTTTCTGTTATTATATCTGTATTGGTTTTATTTTTGATCAATAGAGAGCATCTGATAATTTAAAGAAGTAAATTGCATTAATCTTTTCCATTCATTCTTTGAGAAATTATGTACACCAATCTTTCGATCTCATCGATTTCAATAAGAAGTTTGTAGAATAAAAGATAGATCCTGTCAAGCCATTTCATTATCTAGTTCAGAGAAAATGCGTACTTCATACAGTATCAGTAAATAACACTAATAGCATCAATACTACTAACAAATACTATGAGGTGAAAACAAGAAGTTATTAATGCTGTATTCTAAGATGTGATATATATTTTGGGATTATAATAGTGACTCTTTCTTAGGATACAGTACACTACCATGTACTATGTGGAAAAAAAACAAAGCAAAGAATCTCTGAGGAAAATAGTTTAACACTAATTAGAAAACCTCCATAACTCTATGAACAGAAAATTACTTTCCAATGATGTACAGCCAGATTATGACAGGGACTGGTCAACTGAGTGAAAGGAAAAAGGACTTTTGAATACAAAGACATAACCTCTGATTCAGGAATTTCCTTTATTTCACATCCCTTGCTGAGTAAGTATTCCAGCAGCGCAGGGGTTAAGCATTAAATCACTGAACTTATATTTTTTCCTCAGCCAGTGGCTGCTGATAAAGACAAGATAATGTACCAGATGGACCAATCCTCTGACATATTGGCTGCTCTCATGTCCTTGCTGAGCTTATTTTCATCAAATAATACCAAATGAGTATCAAAGAAAAATCCATTTGTAAGCAGAATTTATTTCTGTTATTGCATCTCCATTGCTCTTTATTTGCAATGCTACTTGTATGGAAACAGGATCTTTACAGTTTAAGAATCTGCTGCTTATACCCTACTTGTAGTCATAATTATTCCATTGCAATATTGCAGCCATTTCCACATCAATCTATTGTGAAAATTGCAGTGATTCTGTATGGGAGGGAGCAGCAAGAGAAAATGAACTTTTAAGAAACGAATCTACTGTTTTTATGCAAATACCCTGTATAATAAAACAGAGAAATATAAAATGTACAGGAGGATTTTTTTTCCATGTGGAAATATTTTTCAAAACCTGTTGTGAAATGCTAGTGACTGTAAACAAAAGAAGTACGGAAAACTCAGAAACTAAGCTCCAATGTTTTAAAATAAGTTTCCTACTGTATTTTGTGCTTTCTAATATAATGCATTCTATACCTGCTATAAATCACTTTTTGAAATAATTAATCAGCTGAAGCACAACAGTTTTCCATCATAATCCAAGAATACCAAATCAAAATACTTCCAAACCCCACATTTTCCATCTAGCTACAATTATTTGAATGCATGTATCTGATTTCTTTTTTTCCTGAGCAGAGCTACAAAGATTACTTTAAAGACACTTGTGCGTATATAAAAGATTGGTTGTATTTCATGTAGCAAGTTGGCATACATTGTTAACTGCTTGCCATGCAGATTCAAATGATAAATTTGGACCATTTTTGTACATAAATAGCCAGAATCCCCTGAGGGCAAGCTGGCCTTCACCCCCTCATGAGCTCTCCTAATCAAGAGGAGAAATCTGGTCGATACTTCGAATTAATCAGAGGAAAATTTGTCTCATATTCCTTTGCCTTCATTCCAAAATTGCTTATAAAGAACATTATACTGATACAACCTTCAACCTTCTGTCTCTGTGTGGTAGTTTCTAGTGTACATGTGTAATTCAAAGAGCTTTTACATTACTCTGATTATTCAGGTACAACAGACAGAAGAGATTAGGGGTTAGTTAGTAGCTAAAAGATTTCTGTGTTGTTGAGCCTCCTGAAATAGTCTTATATGGCTGATTGTATTGTGAGCCTCTCTGCAATGTTTCATACCTGAAATGACTTTAGAAAGAAAAGTAAGGAAAGCCCTAAAGACCAGGTATAAAAAATAGCAGGTTTTATTGGGAAATTTTATAGAACATTTTACTTACAGCTATATCTCTTTGTGTAGTAATTTCTTAAGAACTTAGGAGGCCACAGGGGTTAACAATAATCAACACAGAAAAAAATTACTTCTATAAAATCAAAACTGCAGGAAGCACAGTTGACAAGAACAAGCAAATTGCCATTTACTGCATGTTAAACCAGAGAATGGCAAAGGGAGTTTGAGACGCTGTGTTTCCAAAATGCACTAGACTTCGTCTTTTCATTGTCTGGGAGCTGGGCATTTCAACTTTTCCCTTTGAAGTAACTCTTCAGTTTGATATGGTTTTTTAGATTTTATTTTAGAAATGCTGAGATTTGTTAAAAAATCAAATGTTTAATTTCCAGCTTCTAGGTATGCAGATGGTATGTTAAGAACGTAAAAGAATTCTGAACACTCAATCTTAAACTACCAGCACCCTGAAAAAAAACATTATTTTTTTGGTTCCACACCTGAATTTTTTTATTGATCAGTACTAATACCTTCCCTTCTTGGGAAACAAATTGACGCTCTACAACATTGAAAAGAAGTTTTACCTTCCTGTTCATCTTAGAAATCTGACATTTCAGAAAGAGATGCCAAAGGGATATTTAGATGTTCATGTGAGTTGATGTAAGTTGAGAGGTACATCTTATCTTTTAAAATGTCAAAATGAAGGTTGGAGGAAAATGGTTGCCATTTATCTTTAAATAGCATGAAATCTTCTGAAGCGAGAGCACTGTATGCATTCCCCTTGTTATTGGAAACTCAACTCTGCACATCCCTGAATCCTTCAGAGGGGATTAGAGAAAAACATTTACTTCTTTTTTTTTTTTTTTTAAATGGAAAAAGAGAAAAGAATTCTATTCCCTTCTGTGAAATAATGAGTCATAATAAGTATTGAAAGTCATGAGTATAAATAGTAGGTTATAAATGTCTCTGTCTTCACTCCGGACAAGTATGCCAGTATAAAGCAACTCTGTAAAGACATTTCCAGAACTGTGCTTCCTCTGGTAGAATTACCATTACCTCTCATATAAGTGTATCTAGGAATGACTAATAAGATGATTTGTTTGATTCCTTTTATTCCAAGCTAACCTGGAAGTGAAGTTAGGACCAACTTTATGTGCCTTAATGGACTGATATCTACAGACTGAAAATGAAAGTAGTTCTAGCAACAACTCAATATACTCTCCACAATTTATGGTGCAAACAGCATCTCACATTTCAGGTCTGCCAAGTCTTCCATATGGAGTTATCCAGTCACGACAGCATGCAAATATGGATATAGTTTGAATGAATCCCCATGTGAGTCATAGTGAAGAGACTTGGTCCTAGCTGTCTTAGCAGAGACAGAAGGAAAAGGCATTTCTAGCCAACAAGAATACAGTAAATGCTATGCTAAGAATTATGCAGTAAATATATGAATGTATGTGTGTATATATATATAAAAAAGACTTTGTTAAAAAGTAGAGAAACAAAATTCCTCATCTGATGAAAGAGGAAAACTCAAATAAGTGTTCATGACAAGTCACTCATCTATGTCACCAATATATCTGATCTGTAAATGACAATTTACTATGAAACTGTATTACAGGTTATGCTGTCTGGGAGAGAGAAAACTGAGAGAGATCTACTGAAGAAAACTGTTATGTGGCTTGAAAAATAGTATAACCAATTTAATGAGAGACAGTGGCTAGCTGTAGTAAACAGGAACAGATGAACTAAGGTCTGTCTTCTGTCAGGGAGTTATTTCCTAATAAATATGAGAGTACTCCATCTGTATACTTACGGAATAGAATCATAGAATCATAGAATGGT
>NW_010134962.1:0-9537 GCF_000699245.1 Pterocles gutturalis
CCCGCCTGCGCTGCAGCCGCCCGTCCAGCACCTGCCACGGCCGCAGTCGCCGGTGCAGCCAGCCCATCCAAACCTCCCTCCGGTGCAGCCCCATCCGGCCTCCCAGAGCCTCTCGCAGCCACTCTCTGCCTATAACAGCAGCAGTTTGAGCCTCAACAGCTTAAGGTAAGTGAACATGCTCAAGCCCTGTGTCTTTGTTAACTTGATGCCCAATGGTGATGCTTTACAGTGGCAGGGAGAAGTGGAAATGAATTAGTTAAAGGAGAGAAGTAACAGCACATCCTGTCCCATCACTGGGAAGTAAAAGGGACTTCGTGCATTTTATTTAATTCCTTCCCTGAAACAAGACAGGAAACTTCATTTCTGATCTAGTGTTCCCATAAATGCTAGGTATTCTCAAGCACTTTCTTAATTTGCGTTTACTTTTCTTGCCTGTCATTGTGGGAAATGAATTAGTTAAAGGAGAGAAGTAACAGCACATCCTGTCCCATCACTGGGAAGTAAAAGGGACTTCGTGCATTTTATTTAATTCCTTCCCTGAAACAAGACAGGAAACTTCATTTCTGATCTAGTGTTCCCATAAATGCTAGGTATTCTCAAGCACTTTCTTAATTTGCGTTTACTTTTCTTGCCTGTCATTGTGTACTCAAGTTTTTGGAGGGGATTTTATGTAGTATAGACCAGGAGAAGGAAATCCCCGTCCTTGCAGGTTAGGCTGCTCTCTAAAGGCTAACTTCCTTTATCCTCCCATCCCTGTAAACAGCTGCTTTCTCCAGCTACTGCCATGCCTGAGAGCCAGAAGTATGATACAGCTGCTGTTGGCCCTGCTGACAGCCTAGCACAAATGGTCTTGCACCAATGACTTTAAAACTTAATATTTTCCTGCACTGCTGACACTTTGCAGTCTTCAGTGTTTTTCTCCTCACCTAGCCACAGTGAGATAAACCTCACCTTTTATAGGGGATAACAAAGATGAACAGAGAGATTAAACAACATGTTCACAGGAACCCACGATGTCTCTGCGAGACAGGGACCTCAGGTTTCCCCTACTCTAAGCTAATGCTCTCAGCGCTGGGTCATCCTTGCCCAAATCTGAGCGTCCAGCAGGCAGATGGTGTCCTTCAAGACCTAGTGAACCAGCAGTAAGGTTGCTTCATGGTTTGACTAAAGACTGGGGGGTGTTTGAGACTGATTTATTTTTAGACAAATTGGTATTGCATGTCTTTTAAAGTCACTCTAACAGAAGCATGTCACTGCTTGAAATACTGATGAGTAGAATTAGGCACTACATGAATATATTTTAGATACTCTTTAGTAGGAAGTGAAACTTGAAAAATTGCAACCAGTGTAGTCCAAATATTTATTTTTCTGACTTGTCTTATCTCTTTATATTGTGGGGATAGACAGAGGCATTAACTGTACAATACAAACATATCTCCATTGTTGCCTTCTCAACTTCTCTGCAGTCTTACTAAGTCATAGCAAAAAAAAATTTAAACTTTTATTAATGCAGTGATCACTGATTTTGAGCTTCATTTGCTGAAAACATGAATCAGAAGCAGTCATGTAGAAAGGACCTGGTAATTAAGTAATGAATGCACAGGGCTGATTAGTCCTTTGTGTCGTTCCTGTGTTGTTGGAGGGCAGAATATCAACCTCGTACAGAGAGGGAGAATATGTCTCAGGTTTTGGTGTGGAGAGATCATAGGAAGTAAAAAATGCTAGAAAAGGTATAGCAGATGGTTGGAGAAAGGAGTATCACAGTGGTATTGCTGGAAAAGTACAAGTTACTTGCATTGGTAATACATAACTTACATTAGTAAGCTTGGTGGGGTTGTATATGTGTATGTTTGGAGCTTTTTTCTCTTCCATGCAACACTTAATTGCTTTTCTTTTCATTAACAGCAGCAGCAGAAGCAGCACTCCAGCCAAGACTCAGGCCCCTCCTCCACACATATCTCACCATCCCTCGGCCTCACCATTCCCCCTCTCTCTACCCAGCCACAGCCCGCTGCATACCTTCACGCCCACCCTCCAGCCCCCCGCACACCCACATCACCCCAATATGTTTGCCCCTCCTACGGCTTTGCCTCCTCCACCTCCATTGACGTCAGGGACACTGCAGGTTCCAGGACACCCAGCTGGTAGTACTTACTCAGGTAAGAGACAGACGGATCACGGCCCGAGCATGTCTAGTGCAGTGTAGGAAGCCAATTCCCTGGTTTTAGTCAGAATAATTCTTTTTGGTCCATTTGATGATGGCTCTTGGTTGGGTAGAGGCAGTACTCAATGCTGAACGATTTGGGGTGATATCAAAGCCAATAACCACCTAGACATAACACAGCAACTTTTCTTCTGCCCTGGGAATGAACATTTTTGGAGGGCTGTGCTTTTTCCATGCCTTTTTTTTTCTCCCCATGGTAAAAACACACCAGAGTTCATAATGTGCCCACACAGAATCTGTGACCCCCTTAGCAAACATCTCTGCTGCAGCTGTGGACTGTGCTCAGTGTTGCTGAGGGAAGGTTTCCAGTGGATCTGTGCACAGCGGTCCTGAGCTCATGTATGTGCAAGATCGTGTGTGTGGGGGGGGGTGAGATGTAGAGATTTTTATCAGTGGAGAAAATTGTGCGCTTTTGTACTTAAACTGTGGGGAGATGTAATGTGTCTGTTCCTCCCAGTTCATTGAGAGCAAACTAGGGGAAGAAAATGGAGGATATCAGTCTTTGATTAACCTAATTTTGTGTCCACGCAGCAGGGTACTCATGTTAGCAGTAGCCACTCGATGTTTACTCACTCCGGGTTACCTGTACCTATTAGGACTGTGTCCATGTCCATACAAATTTAGGGAGGACCCTCAGGTTAATGCTCAGAGGAATGCTGTAGGGAAGACAGGCTTGGTGAGAGAGGGGAAAAGGAGACTTGGTTTTGGCTCTGAGGCCTCTGGGGAAGATCTGAGGAAGCTTTCTTACCCTGTACGGTGTCATGGTTTATCACCAGGAAATTTTAAAGACAGCATTGCTACCACAGCCAGCAAAACGTAAGGGGCAGAAGGTCTGGAAAAGACCCTGAGCTCACGGAGACTTGTTTTGCTGTTTGTATTTCAGAACAAGATCTGCTCCGTCAGGAACTAAACACACGATTTTTGGCCTCGCAGAGTGCAGATCGCGGGGCCTCGCTGGGCCCGCCGCCGTACCTGAGGACCGAGTTCCACCAACACCAGCATCAGCACCAGCACACACACCAACACACACACCAGCACACCTTCACGCCTTTCCCTCACGCCATCCCACCCACTGCCATCATGCCAACGCCAGCACCGCCCATGGTGCGTACCCCAGGCAGAAATGTGAGGATAAGTAGAGCACAACTCTATTCTTTATTACAAAAATTTAAGAATTTGCCAGCTTGCGGGAAGGAGTACTCTTCTGCCCAGGTGTGGTTGGGTAGGAGAGGAAGGGCTGTGCCTTCCTCACAATTGTCCCGTGTGCAATAGGTCCAGGTGGCAGCGCAGGGGCCAAGGGACGAGGCTGCTGGCTGAAGGAGAGCTCACGCTTGGGACTTCCCAGTGCTTGGAGTGGTGCACTCTGGTGCCTCCTCCTTTTTCCTGTTTCATAAAGACCTTGTTTTACTTTGAAGAAAGAAAAATCTCAAACAGTTTCATTAGAAACTAATTTTCTGCATATTTTTTCCTCTCTGTTGGTTACCAAATAATACAGAAGTAGTCTTCTATTTTACCAACAGAAGTAAAGCAAGGAAATATAAAGTAACTAGTTTGTGCTTTAATCCCTTTGCAGTTTGACAAATACCCTACAAAAGTTGACCCCTTCTACCGTCACAGTGTGAGTTTTATTACTGTTTAAAACTGACTTAACTGCTTTTCTGTGGTGGGCTGGGATCACCACTCAATCAATGGCACAATGTCAAATCTCTCCCTAATCATCACTCGAGGATTTACCATTATCGTCCTTGGTTGCTTTGGCTTTTGAAGGCTTGCATTTGTGGTGCTTGTTTCTGATAAAGATGCAGTATCAGCTTTTCCAATCAAAAGATCTCTTGCTCATACACCATTTGAAGACAGGTTTGATGTGAAAAAGATGAAACAGAGAGCTGACTGTTACATGAAGCAGGAGAGAGCAGTAATTTCATCACTGTGGTTCAGTTACGCCACAAACCCTCAGACTGATGTTTTTCCTAAGAAACTTGAAATGACAAACTATCATACAAATCCTTCAGGGATAGGTAATCTAATAGTTCTTCTGATATATCATATTTTTTTCTATAAAATCTGAAAACTTGTCTTATTCTTCAGATTTCAAAGGCACATCTAATCCACTGGGCTCGTTATGTTTTGAAAGCTCTGTTTGATGACAGCAACATGAATCCAGCTATGCACTAAATGTGTTTATCTAAGAGCTACCAAAAATGTTATTTGTTGAGATGAACTCATTTTTAATATTCCAGTTAATTGTAAAGCTTCTGCTCTGAAGGGTTTGAATCTACTCATTCATTTGCTGCTGAAATATGGGTTGCATTTCCTTCGTTATATTGGCAGAGGCAGGTATCTGGTTGAATATGACAAGAATTTGTAGATCCAGTAGTGATATTTTGATGAGAGAAGGAGTACTGCATCATTACTCAGAAATTTGCAAAGCACTTGGCTTTATGTGTTGGTTTTGCTTAGAAGTGGAACTGGGCAAAAAAAACTGGTTAAGATGATAGTGTGATGCTTTCTGCTGTACTGATTAAACACAGTTCCTGTGAACAACTCATGCCTGTAGTGAATAGTCCTATTAAATTCTGACACCTCATTTGAGTAACTTTAACTGTCTGAGTATGTTTACAGGATCAGAGCTCTAGGAGTATTAGGCAAACATTTAAGCCTCTGATAATCACTTTTACTCAAAAGAGTAATGCTGCTCATTTGCATCATTGTTTGCAAAATTGCACTGTTATTTGCTGAGCTTTACATGGATTCAAAAGATATATTATCATCAGTGTGGCATGTTGATTCAAGCAAGAACTGGGAAATAGGTAAATGAATTTTAGGCAAATAAAGCACAGAAGTCAACATATAGTATAGGAAACATTGCAAAAGTCTCCAACTGTATATGCTTTTCAAATTCACTGACAATTTCCTGTAAATCTGGGAGTTACCTGAATTGTAAAGATCATGGTATTACCCCCTTTAAAGTGAGGGAGGGCTTCACGTTGTTCTCTGTTAGGCGGTGAGCCATGCTATTGAACTTGGCAGAGCTCCCCCGGCCCAGCTCTGGTCCATCACACCTCCCTGGCCTTTCCTTCAGGAAAGGTTTGTCCTTGTGAAGTGTTTGCAACATAATCACTATTGCCTCTGTTGGGTATTTAGCAAGCTAATACCAGAAGATCAGCGTGATGGCTACAAATTGCACTGGATTAACAGTCCTTCTTAAACTACAGCAAGGCCATACTAGCCAGGGTGTTTCAGCAATCTCTTCCACTATGACTGTAGATTCTGTAGGTAACAGAGGAACTGCTCACATCACTTTCCTGAGCAGCTGCAGCATCAAGAAGCATACTTCTGATGGCAAAACTGCATACTCGATAGGGCTTTTCCTCTTGTAGAAATATGGTGAAACTGTGGAACTTGTGTAGACCTTTTCCTAGGGACAAGAGTTCCTACTATAGATCCACACCAAGAATTCGGATATCTTAAAAAAAGCTGGCGATGTTTTTAAAACTTGTAAGTGACCTCTGTGAGGAGAACAGGGTCTGTCTGGGAGTTAAAATCTATCTACTTTAGAATAGGGAACACAGCTTAGACAGAAGCTCATGTAGAGATTTAAAACAGTTTTCTTTCTTGGCATCTGTGCTTTTAAAATCATTTCTTTATTGGGAGGGCCTTACAGTAGCACAGTGAGGCGTTACTTTCACCTACAGTTAATGCTGGCTCTAGTTTAGTGTTATATTGCCCCTGGCCCCAGGAAAGCTGTGGGTACTATGTTGTTCCCTGAAGAAAGCTAGAAGGTTAAAATGTTGCTTAAAAGTGGGTGAGAAAAAGGGAACACTTGACTATGAAAGATGTATTTTGAAAGCTGAAGGGATTTAACTGATACAAATTGATCCTGGAGATACAATATTTATATTTTTTTAATAATTCTGACCTTGAGGAAAGGTCACATTTAATTAACATACCAGTCGTTATAAAACTCTAAGGAAATTATTCCTTATTATTAGTCATAGCCAATAGAATATTAAGCATTACGACTCTGTCTGTTGTTTGGAATTAGTCCATTACACACAGAATTAAATGCAGAAGAGACTGCAGGATTTAAAACGCATTTTACTCATTAAAAGTTATTGTAAATGAGGATGTGTCTCTTAATGATTTCTCAAATGCCTACAGTTCAGTATCAACTAATCTAAAAATGCTTTCTGCATCATTGAATGAAGCAGGTCCAAATTAAATAGAATTAAAAACAACAATAGAAACGTGTTATGAAAGGAAACTTTATACCATGCTTTAAACCAAGAAAATCTTTTGATACCTCTAAAATACTGAAATATTTTCTCAGCTTTCAGTTAATATAATGTGAATAAATGACCTTGCAAGATAAGCTAGTGGAAGGAAAAACGATTAAGAAAAGCGCATACATATCCCTGACATAAAAATTTAATCTGAACTTTGCGATACTGATTTACTCTGGGATGTGATTTTCTCAGTGTTTGTCCACTCTGCACGTCCAGTCTTTTACTTTGCCCAGTCCTGCTTCTGTTCAATTGGCCATTAACTCATTGATTTTGATCTTAAAAGTAGCGTACAGTAGATTGATTTTTGATGAGCTGTGTTCAGAGGTGAATTTGTATCAGCCAGCTAACCCCTTTAGGTTTTTGGGTGGCAATGCCAGTGGAGTTAGCAGCCATCCCCCGTTAGATCCTGAGGTTTCACAGTGAGAACATATTTGGAATGTGATGCTTTGAATCCCTGACTCCTACCAGAAAGCAATTTTGTGTGTAATCCCATAATTTCCCATGGAATTGGGCGAGTTAACTGTGTGACAGCATGAGTAAAAGATTCACAGCCGGACGACAGAGACAGGATAAGATTTGGATGTTATGGTTTACTTCTTTTTTGTTTTCTAAGTGTTTGTCTGCATTAGTACAGAACAGCTTTTTTTTTTTTTTTTTTTTCTGCCTTCCCTCTCCCACCCCCCCAAATTATCTTAGAACAGATATGTTGAGGTCAGTTGAGATGTGCACGTTTTATGCTTGGTAGTCTCTCTTTATAAAAACGGTACCCTAAATTTTGGGGAGTGTTCTGCTTCAACATTTTGTTTAAATAATAAGTTTTAACAAATCAGATTGTCTCTCTGCTAAGATTAGCTGTGGCAGGATACCCTCTCAGACAGGCTAATGAAGTAAGAATTGTGCGTATTTTCCTCATTTCCTACAGATACTATTAAAATCCTAACGTACTAATGGAGTTTTAATGATACAATATCCTAGAACTCGTAAGGGTTTTTTTTCCACTTAAACGGTAGATTTCTGAGTGTTATTTGGCTCAATATTCTGTCTTTTCTCCAGAAATGGTTGGCAAACTGAAACCATTTAAAACCTGTATCCAATTTAAAAATTAATAATTGAAAAAAAAAAAAAGTCTCTCTTTACACTGTGCTGGCCTAATCTAGGAGACAGGTTGCTGGCTTTATGGTTTTAGAACTGCTTTTAAGCTCTAAACGTCATGACATTTGTGAACATTTCATTGACTGCTTTAACTAACATTGTTGCAATGAGATCACTCCCTCAATGCTTCTCAGTTTTCTCCATGTACCATGTCCCTATTATTATGCAGGAATACTATCTTTTTCAACTCCTGTCCTCGTTTTGATGTGCACGTGCATTTATGTTCTTCTGTCTTTTTGTTACAGCTGTTTCACTCCTATCCTCCAGCTGTATCAGGTATTCCTCCCATGATTCCTCCAACTGGCCCCTTTGGCTCGTTACAAGGAGCATTTCAACCCAAGGTGAGAAAGGAATTATTTGTATTTCTGTTATATGCTGGTGTTGTGAGCCAGGTTAGGTTTGGGTTTAGAACGTGGTTCAGATTCTGGAGCAATTGAGATCTGAGTTACAGCCTAATTCCACAGAGGACAATTGGCTTTTTCCAAAATTACTACAAAGAGAAGGTATTTCTCATTAAGTTCAGCTATAACTACGTACATTTTTTTAAAAAAATTATATATAATGGCATAGTTAACTTTAGAAGCAATATAATTAGTTCTTGGGTAGTACACATTAATATAAGGCCATGTAATAATCAAGATTTTAAGAAATCATGATCATTATCATTTACTCATTTCCATAATTATCTCACAGCTCCCCAACGATGCAATACACTGATTTAGTTCTCCTCTCATTTGCGATAGCTAGGGTAGATAAATGTGATAAGTTCGGGAGTCATCTTCTTTTGTTTTCATGAAGTCAGTCTTGATTTATAAATGGGAGGAAATCATGTTCTGTAGTATGTAGCCTTTGCAACTGAAGACTGAAATCAGGACTGAAATTTCTGCAGAGAAGACACCTTCCTTCTTAAATTGGCCCATCGACTGTAATGACTGAATATGTAAATTGCAGTTCATTAGTGGAATTCTTCGTATGTATGGTAATCAGACTGTTAACAACTCTGTTATTTAATTGTTAGTTATACTCTGGCTGATTTTTTTTTCCTTCATTTTAACATAGCAAGATGCTTTGTCTAAATGTAGTTTGGGGTTTTGTTTGCTTTTTTCTTTTTTTCAAAAATATGCATCTTTTATATTAGCTGAATATTTACATTCAATTCATGGGAAAAGCTTTAATTTTTGTCAACTGGATGTTGCTTTTTCAGATAGCTGTATGGTAACAGTTCATTGTGGATGGAGTTCAGATCCCTGTACAGTGACCAAAGAGGTTGCTGATGCTATGCGTGCTGACAGTAAGGTTAGCAGTTACAGCCAGTTCCAGGCATTATTGATAAGCAGCAGAGCACCAGCTTGGTCCTTCAAATAGCACTTTAGACACCATATCATAAGTACGTTGCTAATCAGGTTTTTGATAGTGGAAAGATTTTGCAGTATAATGGTCGCTGTTCTCTCACATATTTCAGATTACTTTAAGTAATGGGAAGTTGGTGGACCATGAAAGTTTGAAAATTGAGATGATAATACATATATTAATAAGTGGATCACAATATTTATCCTTTCCTCTTTAAAAAGTTTATCTTCATTGCTTAGGCAATGTTAATGAAAAAGCATTATTTTTCACTTTGTGTTTCATTTATGCATTGTTTTACTTATCAATGTTGTCTCTCCTTGTGATATTTCTAGACTTCCAATCCTATTGATGTTGCAGCCAGACCTGGAGCTGTCCCACATACCCTTCTACAGAAAGATCCGCGGGTCTGTAGGAAGTATTTTATTTTTCTCAAGTAAAGCTATTCCTCCTGAAAACCTTAAATGCTAGAGCTACCATCTTCAATATGTCCAAATTTTGGTTGGAGGCCTGTATCTAGTGGAGTCC
>NW_010134963.1:0-616 GCF_000699245.1 Pterocles gutturalis
GCTGCTGGGCATGGCCCCACTGCTGGCCTTGTCACCACGGCCTTGGGGGATAACGTGGCACCCGGCACGGCACCGCTGACACTGTGCCAGCCCCGGCACCACGACCATTGCCCAGCCCCTGGGTGCTGTGCGAGTCTGGCCCTGGGAAGGAGCAGGGGCTCAGTGTCCCGGCCTGGGGACGGGCTGGGACGGGCTCTGCAGCCCAGACGCTGGGTTGCCCAGGCACCAGCCATGTCCCGTGCCCGCCGCTGCAGAAGGCAGAGCATCGCTTGCAGGTCCAGGGAGGGACCCTGCCCCCTGCCCAGCAGTGGGGAGGTGGGAGGGCACCCTGGGATGCTGGGTCCAGTGCTGGTCTCCCCAGTACAGGAGAGATGGGATGTACTGGAGAGAGTCCTGGGACTGAGGAAGGGACAGGAGCGTCTCTGATGGCAATGGAGAGTGTCATGGGATGGAGCCAGGCTCTCTCCACCGGTGCCCAGCGCCAGGACCAGGAGCGATGGGACACCCCGACAGGTGTGCCAGAGTTCTTGTGACTGTCAGGCGACACACTGTCATTGTCGGGTGACCTAGCACTGGCACAGGCTGCCCAGGTCAGCTCTGGAGGCTGCATCCCCGG
>NW_010134963.1:806-1302 GCF_000699245.1 Pterocles gutturalis
TGCCACGCTCCCAGTCCCTGTTCTGGCACTGCACTGGGTGCCACGCGATCTCCCAAGGCCGCGGTGGCAAGGCCAGCGGTGGGGGCCGTGCCCAGCAGCGGGTACAAGAGGCACAGAGCTCCGGGTGGGTCTGTCCCCAGGAGGGGCGATGGCTCTGCTGCGGCTCCGGAGCTGTCTGGCGCTGGCAGGCTCTGCCCATGCTGCCCTGTCCCTGCTGAGCACGGAGACATGTGGCTGGGGATGGGGACACCTGGCTGGGCTTGGGGACACCTGGCCAAGAAGGCTGGAGGCACAGGGACATGTGGCCTCCCATGGGGTCAGGGACCGCTGGCTGGGTGAGGGGACACATGGCTGAGCCATGACAGAGACCAGGCATGGGGACATGTGGCTGGGCTTGGGGACCCACACTAAGACATGTGGCCTCCCCTGGGGACACCTGAAGGAGGCAGGGGCACATGACCAGGTGCAGGGACACTCGAACAGGCTGGGGGACAAC
>NW_010134964.1:0-19932 GCF_000699245.1 Pterocles gutturalis
GGGGGTGCGGGGATGTCGGTTTAGAAGGTAAGCTTGTTTTGGCTGGTTTATAACACAAGAGCAGAAGGATGTTAAATTGAGTTTTGAGGTTGCTGTACTTTAAGTATCACTGCTCCGGGCTTAAGTAACTGTGTAGTGTCCCTGCAGGGTGATGGAAGAAGAAGACGGGAGATTGGGAGCAGTAGGGTGACTCTGGGCAGGGAGGACGCTCAGGGCTGTAGTGGAGGGTAGCGTTAGAAGGAAAGCGTTTGGCAGGAGATGATTGCAGGATCTCAGATTTAAGTAATCCTAAATGTTTTTGGGCTATCAGGATCTCGGTTTGCTCTGATATTTCTAGCATTTACTCTGAGGTATATGATTTTCTCCAGTACGGCAACTGGCTTAACTTCTTGGACTGGCATTGCTCGCGTACGCGGACAGCATAGTCCCACCGTCTGTGTTAAAGGTGTAAGGCATTTATAACTCATGTCCTCAGTAATTAAGAAGTTATTAGTAGTAATAGTGTGATCATGTTAAGAACAAATCTACTAAGAGCTATTGAGATGAGTAGGAAATGCCCTGCTGTTTTCCAGTAGGGGATTTTTCTAGGCCTATGTCATTGTGACAAGTATAGCTGTTTTGAGTCTTTCCTGGAAGAACTTTTTAGGAACTGATACATACAGCAGTCAGTTCTACAGTATTTTGAATTTTGTCTTTGCTCTTACCAGAAACTTTTGGTGAAGTTCAGTGTTGCTCATGTCCTGTGCTTCATGTATCCGTAGGTTCACCTAAATAAGAAATTCCATTACTCTTAATTTAAAGTCAGTGTAATAAAACTGGATCTTCATTGTTTGAGAAACTTCAGGCTTCAACCAATTTAAATGGATTCATACTTCTTTAGGACAAGATCTTACCTTTAGTTTTACAGGTGGTGATCAAATAGCCTGATTCATCCATTTACCAAAACAGTTCTGCTTGTGGATTAAACAGTTTTGCATGTGTGTCAGTAACAGGGAAATTAAGCATGTAAAAGCCCCTCCATGTGACTGTGTAAAGTTGACTCCCTGAAACTTTCTAGCTAAAGTTACAAAAAAAGCCTAAGTTAAGATTTTAGTGTTGTAGTTTCTGTTTGTATAGACATTACATGCACCTGATTTTGTATGTTTCGAGACATTCCACTCTTTTTTTTTTTTTCCTTACAGGTTTTGTTCCACCTGAAATAATTAAATGGTTGAGACTGAAGATACTTACAGTTTCGTCTTGCGAATAATCAATACCACTATGGAGGCGTAGGCACCTTAGAAGGGACTTCAGTCCGAACTCTGGGAGGTAGTTCTGTGCACAAATAAAGAAACTAAGGCTTCAAAATTTTTTTTTATTCTGATGATTCTGTTTGCTTCTGTATTCCACAAAATGGCATACACAAAAAATTTAATCCAACAGTTTAAAGCATTAGAATGTCCCAACACAAGGCAATTAATTTATGTTAAATTTGATAACTCTATACTCATAACTAAGGCACCAGGGTAAAACTGAAATGCTCTGTTCACCCTGTGCTGACAATGTTACAGACAGAAAAGCCTCGGGCTATTCCAGGCTTGTTAATTAAGACAGTTCATCCTTGTCAGAGGCAGTCTGTAGGATTTGTTTATCTCACAGCTGAATATTCAATATATGTGAAGTTGAGTATAAGCAGACTTCTTCAGTCTCAACAACTATTACAACAATACACAGAAGTTAAGGGTTTTTTTTTGGAAGTCTAGTAGTAGCAAATATACCACATCAGTTCAGTAATGTCAGTTCAAGGGCTCTTTTTTCATATGCCTTTTGAGCTTGGTAAACCATTATTTTCAGTCTCCTAATGAGGTTTACAAACTAAACTCTTTATATATGTATAAGCTGCATATTTATCAGCTGTCTAGGGTGAAATAGTTCTTAAATTACTTAACATCTCTTCTAGTTAGAAATGTAATTTTAGTTGCCCCCCATTTTAGTTTCTTTATTGATAAAGGATTTTGCAAAACCATTTGAGGTTTTTCCCCTCCATATCCCACCTTCACTTGCCTGACAAATTGATGCTGCTCTCCCAGATATACAGTACAAGGAAAGCATGTGATGCCTCTATGATTCAAGGGAAAGTCCTTTTTGACATGCTTTCTTCAGTTGTCAAAATGGGATGGGGCAGCTTTTGCACTGAGAGCAGTTGTGTAAACAAACAAGAACTTCCCAAATGTTTAAAGGCTGTTAATCATGAGGCTAATTCTATTTACGTACATATTCAAAGTTACACATTAAAATATTTTGTTTTCAGGTTCTTACTTTTGTACAGGCAGGGGTTATTCCAAATTGCCTTTAATGCACACAACTACCTCCCAGAGGAAGACTTGTCCCATTCTTCCAAAAATAGTCCATTATGAATATAATGGAAAATAGCCCTTTCTTGGCTAGCATCATGAAGCAGAGTGCTTTCTGTGGTGAACTGAAGTATGACTTATCCTGTGAACTCTACAGAATGTCGACGTTTTCTACTTTCCCTGTTAATGTGCCAGTGTCAGAACGGAGTCTTGCCCGGGCTGGGTTTTATTACACTGGCGTGCAAGATAAAGTTAAGTGCTTCAGTTGTGGCTTAACATTGGACAACTGGCAACCAGGAGATAATGCTATGGAAAAACATAAACACCTGTATCCTAGCTGCAGTTTTGTTCAAAACATGCTTTCAGTTAACAACCTTGGACTGTCCTCTCGTTCTGCCTTTTCACCTTTGGCTGCAAACAATCTCTCACCATCTCTACATTCCATAACACTTTCTCCAAGTTTAGAACAAGTTGGATATTTCAGTGGCTCTTTTTCTAGTTTTCCTCAAGACCCAGTAACTACTAGGGCAGTTGAAGACCTGTCATTCTTGAGACCTAAACTTCACAATCCTTCTATGAGTACAGAAAATGCTAGACTACGCACTTTCCACTCATGGCCGCTGACATTTCTCTCACCCATTGATCTGGCAAAGGCTGGACTCTATTACTTGGGGACAGCAGACAAAGTTGCTTGTTTCACCTGTGGTGGTCAGCTGAGTAACTGGGAACCAAAAGATAATGCCATGTCAGAGCATCGGAGACACTTTCCTAGCTGCCCTTTTGTGGAAAACCTTACCCGAGACCAGCCAAATTTCAATGTTTCAAATGTGAGCATGCAAACCCATGAAGCACGTGTTAAAACATTCATAAACTGGCCAACTAGAATTCCAGTTCAGCCTGAACAGCTCGCGGATGCTGGCTTTTACTATGTAGGTAAGAAAAACTGATGTCTCTGGTTTTATTCATATTGCTGTGTCAGCATTTACTTTAAAGTAAATTGTATGGATGTTTGCTAGGTATTTTGCCTTGTTTTTTTTAAAGGCCGCAACGATGATGTGAAGTGTTTTTGCTGTGATGGTGGGTTAAGGTGCTGGGAATCTGGAGATGATCCATGGATTGAGCATGCAAAGTGGTTTCCCAGGTAACTTGCAAAATCTCTATCATATTACATTTTTTTTCATTTCATTTGGATGTATTTCATGCACCTCTGTTTAAAATCTCTGAAGTGCTAAGGTGGCCTTAATGAAAACATTTCTTAATTAAGCAGGATATTTAATGCTTTCCACTTCATAATTAAAAGCTGTGTGCATCCCCAAATCACTCTTAGCAAGTGAGGCTGCATTGTTAATGAGCATACTTATGTAAGAGAAGCAGTCAGAAAGCAGACTGAGGAGAGAAAAAGCTGCTGAGAAATGAAGTAGAAGGAACATCTAACTCCGTCAGTCTAGTTCTGTGCCCACACTGAATGCTCTTGAACCAGTTTTTCAGCAGGTGTGGTTTAGTTTCTTAGGTGTGGAAAGGCTTATGAAGAAGGCTTCAGCAGCTGTTTAGTATGTCTCTATTGGAAAAATGACAGCAATAACTTTTTAATGTCCCCCATAATTAAATGGCAGTTGCATACTTGCACTTAAATTTATGACAGAAATAGCTGCACTTAATTTCAGGAAAGCTAATAATAAGTCTTCACATTGTAGATCTCCAACTACCAGCTGCTGTTGGACTACATGATGTACATAGAGTTAAATGACACCTTTGTTTCCTTCTGTGTTATGCCTGTCAGTAAATACACTGAAGAGATATAACTCTGCATTATGAAGCAGATCTGGCTTTGATAGCAGTGCTGAATTTTGTTAACTTCTTTTGAATGATTTGAGTAGGAGATAAGAATGGCTAGATGTGAGATAGAAGCAGTTTATCGCTACACTTTGTAGTGGTGCTGACATGGTATCATTTCTCATGGCATGCCTTTTTGGTTATGAGTGGTATCAGAGTAAAAAGCTGCTGCACTTGTATACCTAGGCCTGCTGACTGCTGAGCATCATGGAAAAGCTTTATCAAAGTGTCACCAGACACTGGGCTATATCATCTTCCAATTAAGAGAACTCTTCCCTTCTGAAGGAAGAGAAACACATTATTTTTAGTTATGTTATTGTAAACTGTTTCATTCTTCTGTAATTGTTTTCCTTGGGCAATCAGAAAGTATAATTTAGTACACTTTTGTCAATGTTTCAGGTGTGAGTACCTGCTTCGTGTAAAAGGAGGAGACTTTGTAAGTCAAGTTCAGGCCAGGTTCCCTCATCTTCTTGAACAGGTAGACTTCACTATTCTGTGACTTTGTTTTTCCCTTGTTGAAGGGTGTTATGTTCTTTTTGTGAGTTGGGTCCGTCCTTCTGCCTCATATCTGCGTATATTTCTACTAGATTTCTAACACAGTAAATGCTCTTCAGGAGCACAGAAATGAAGCCGGTGCTGAACCATGGCTAATGGACTTGCCCTAGTGGACTTTAACCTGTGCAGATTGCTTACGGAAAATATTATGAGGTAGTGAGCTCCTTCATGTCAGGAGGGGGAATTTCTGATGATGTGAGTTTCATAAAATAACACAGATCAGTATTTCAAAAATTGTTATTTCGGAAATTAGCTGTAGACAGCTTGAATTTTTTCTATCCGTATTGCTTCTGACAAGAGTAAGCCCAGCTTCTCTTCATGAAAGTGGTCAGCACTAACTTTATATTGGTTATATAGTTGCACAAATTTGCAGACTTGTGTAACTGCATGTAAAATAGTTAGTGGGTACCATTCAGATAAAAAGCTTAGCATGGTTGATAAGGGAAAATGTTAGAAAGATATGTAGGGGAAAAGCAATACTTTGATACTAATGTAGTTTTCTTGTGTTCCACAGCTGTTGTCAACTTCTGATATGCCTGTAGATGAAAACATTGATCCTCCAAGTATGTATATTAAAGCATGTTTTTAAACTTCCTCAGCGCTTTGCAAGCTAAATGACTGCTTATCCAAAGCTAACTTCCTTAACAGTTCTTATATTTTCTTGGAAACAACAGTATTATAAGGGTTTCTTAACTAATGATAAAAGTTAAGGTATCTTCAGTGTTATATGGACAAACTTTGAGGAAGCACCTTTAAGAAATCTTGTATTTCATTTTCCTTGTTTTCATACTAGCAGTTCATATTAAGATTTTTGGGTTTGAATGCTTGACATCTGCTGTATCTGTGGCTTTTAGTTGTATGGTTGGGTTAAACAAAACAAGTCAATTTGCCATTTGTTAAATTGACCTATGGTATTGAACTTGGTGGAGCGGTTGTTAGAGGGTGCCATGACTGTGCAGTTATGCAGCTCCATTTGTAGGCACATAGCTAGGTAAATGCTCTGAGTTGAGCAGCAGGGGCTAAGGGAAGGATAGGACAAGCTGATAAAGTGAAGTCTTTGAGTTGGACTCCAGTTATGGTGGAAATAACCCCAGAGGTTGAGTGAGTTGTGCTATCGTAGTCTCTGCTGGTTGAGGACAGTGAGTCAGAATCCCACGTGCCTGGTGCTTAGTAAGTTGAATGGAAAATACTGATCAAGAGCTGGAATAGAGCAATTGTTTGTACTATAAACTCTGAATTTTGATTCTTCCTTCCCCCTCTGACATTTTTTCAAGGCTGAAGTTAGAAATGACTAAGCATTAAAAAAGCTGCTAAGGCCCAGTGGAATTCTCTGGTTTCTCTGGATTATCCTAGATCCTGAATTGAAGTTTATAATGGATTAAAACCAATTGAATTCAAGTAACTGGCTTCCATTTTTAAAACTAACTACTTAAAAAAAAGTCTATTTAGCCATTTAAACTTTTTAATGCTAGCTATTCTTGTATATATGCATGTGTGTAGGTAATGTTGATGTGCCTAGCTTCTGGGTTGTATAGATATTTTATTCTTTATATTATACACAGTGATTTTCTTCTTTGAATAGTTATTCATTTTGAACCTGGAGAGAGTCATTCAGAAGATGCAATCATGATGAACACACCAGTGGTTAAAGCTGCCTTGGAGATGGGATTCAGCAGAAGGCTCATAAAGCAAACAGTGCAAAGTAAAATCTTGGCCACTGGAGAAAACTACAAGACTGTTAATGATCTTGTGTCTGATCTGCTCACTGCTGAAGATGAGAAGAGGGAAGAAGAGAAAGAGAGGCAATTTGAAGAAGTGGCATCAGGTATGCGTAAGGCATGAATAAAAGTGAAAGCAGAAGTGGTTTGTATTATGTATAGTTTTTATAACTGTTTTTATTCACTAAGTGATTTAATGTAATTGCTATTAGGATCAGCTTCTGTAAAAGCATTGTCAGGGTATCTGTATGGAACTAGCAGTCTGGCCATTGTTTAGTTCCCTTTCCAGAGGATGGTTCATACAGGTGTGAAGGGTTCAGAGTCACCTGATTCCCTCCACAGGAAGAAAGCCATGTTTTTTTTAATTTCTGTGCATTTATATTGCTCTTAAAATAAATGGAACCAAAATACTGTAATCGGCACACTCATTTGTTTCCAGATTTGCCTGCTCTTTAAGCTACTTGAATCAGTGAGCCACCATATCCACCTCCTAGAGAGGTCATAAACTTTTACAAATTTAGATTCTGTAAGGTGGCCGAAGGTCTGCTTTTCTGTGTCTGACTCAGTCATGTAGGTCAGCTATTTAACAATGTTTATTTGATGGGTCTTTAACATTCTCTATTGTTTTAATACCATATAAGTTTCAAAGCTTTAAAACTACTACTTTTGCATCTGTAAAGGAGCAATGAAACTTCTCAATTATAAATTGAATTAAGACTGCTTCTTTCCTACTTGCACATTCTATCAAAAAAGCAGAGATGGGTTCAGTCATTAATGCTTAATGCAAATGATTTTTTGTTGTTGTTTGTGATAGACTATTTAAAAAAATAATCTCCCAAATCTGGTTGTGCTGTACATCTGGTTTCCTTGCACATAATTCTGTTGGACACGTCTTAGGAAAGCTTGATTCTGTGTGCATCTCAGCTATGATTTTGACTGACACTGACTAAAGTTAATCTGTTGGTTGTTGGGGAGTTGGTGTTGGTGTTATGCAGAAGCGTTGTGTTTTCTTTGCAGTTCTGTGGAGAATCTAAGTCTTGCTAGTGTGAAGCTAGACAAGATCCTCTCAGATACTTTAACCTAGAGATGTGAGCAGGACTTTTCATTGGCGAAAAGGCTTCATCTCAGAGGCTGATTATATGTGGTTTTCTTAAGTCTGCTCTTTATGTGAAACTTTACTGAAGTCTTTATTATTGTTGTGTAGAAAGTGAACATTTCAAGTAGAGTTTAAAGAATGTATAAATTGTTGTTAAACAGAAATGCAGCTTGGAGTAGTGTGTTCCTAACAAACATCTAATCCCTTTTGCATTCCAGATGATTTGTCCTTAATCCGGAAGAATCGAATGGCTTTATTCCAACGTTTAACATGTGTACTTCCAATCCTTGGGAGTTTACTATCAGCTAAAGTGATAACGGAACTTGAGCATGATGTTATTAAGCAAAAGACTCAGACACCATTGCAAGCAAGGGAACTGATAGATACAGTTCTAGTGAAAGGAAATGAAGCAGCTAGTATATTCAGAAGCTGTCTACGAGACTGTGACCCTGAACTGTACAAAGATTTATTTGGTATGTCTTTCTTTTTTTTTTTTTTTTTTTTTAAAGGATATAAGGTTATAGAAGTCTAACCAGTGCTGTCATAGCAACCTAAAGATAAAAAAATTGGATGCTGTTTGAATATAGATTAGTCAAATGACTGGGATTTCTTTTTTTCCTCTTATTTTAGTGGAGAAGAACATGAAGTATGTTCCCACAGAAGATGTTTCAGGTATCTTAAAGTCTGCCTTACTATTTTAAATGGTATTGTGGAACAAATAGCTAACATCGTAACAAAGAAAGTTACTTTGGTTAAGAAATAGATTTTTATGCTTTACCATCTCCCTAATTATGCTTTGTTGAGGTGAGCTTACCTGAAAAAGTTAACTGCATGTGCAGACTTGCAAGCAAGTCTGTCTGCTGTGAGCTATATCCTGTGCCTTATACATGCTTTTGCACCTAAGGAGGTAGAGCTTTCTGGGGCTTGAGAAATCGAGCACATGCTGGACTTGATCCTGGTACAAGCTCTCATTCAGGCATTTGGTAAAGACTGGACAGTAAATAGTGGGTTAGCATTTCACAGCAGGTATCATCATCTCTACTTTTCCCAAGTAGGTTATAGGTGTCCTTAGATCTAGCTTGACCAACAGCTAGGTAGATAAAAACTTGTAAGATGTGGGATTGAGTGTGCTCTGGTTCTTAGTCCTGTAGTTTAATATATTAATAGACCGCATAAAAGTATACAAGCCTGAATATAGCTCCCTTCCATCAGTCGGGCTGTGCTCTGTGCTTCTAATATCCAAGCAAGAAAAGTACAGCATTTGCTAAAATGTAAACATTGGTTAGTCTCAAGAACTACAGCTGGCCTGCAGTCCCTGAGCCATTTGTCTGACAGAACTGGAAAGTACACAGTAGTTCCTTGCATGCCACTTTTTGAGTTCTAGAAAATATACTTATTTTCTCACTGCCATGTATACTTAGTGAATACAGATAGGGAAATAAAGGGTGAAATGGAACATGACTGTATTCTAATTAGAATGCACGTATATTCAGGCTTCTTTAAAAGTTAAATAATTTTTCCAGGTTTACCTATGGAAGAACAATTAAGAAGATTGCAAGAGGAAAGAACATGTAAAGTTTGCATGGACAAAGAAGTTTCTATTGTTTTTATTCCATGTGGTCACTTAGTGGTATGCAAAGAATGTGCGCCATCCCTTAGAAAATGCCCTATTTGCAGGGGGACAATAAAGGGAACAGTTCGTACATTTCTTTCCTAAAGAGGGAAACTTGCAAAATGTCTTTGTTCCTGTCATCCTCCAGCTGCTGAAGCTTAAGCCAGCAGTGTTTTAGGAATGGAAAACTGTGGTACAGAAGTTGATTAATCAACTACCTAACACTGTTGTGTAACAGTAAACCATATCATCATTATGAATATACTAGGTCGTCTTTGCCAAAGGCCATTTCTTTTCTGTTCATAAAACTAACTCAGTACTGAGGTGAGGTTTTTGTAGCTTTCCTAAGGAAAGCAGTTTCACTGGTATGCCCTTCTGTCACTTTAAATAAAAAAGCTTTCTGGTTGCCTTCCTAAAATAGAGCTTGGCGAAACTCACAAGTTTCTTATATGTGGATGTGAGGAAATACATTGATTGCTGTTTATTAATATTAATTAACCTCAGCTGCTGTTTTGGTTGTGTTTTGGCTTTCGTGTGGACTTGAGGAGAAAAGAGGCTAACTGTTGCAGGAACAGCAGGACTTTTAAAAAGTTTTGTTCATGTCTAGATACTTGTGTAATGTGTATTAATAATAGTTTGTATGAAGACTGAATTAAAATATTTCTACTTCTCAAGTGAGTTCTTGTTTACTCTGTTCCCATTGTTGACTCTTCTCTGTGGACTGCAGTGACTAGAATCCTGTCTTTTCCTGACAAAAGTTTGGGGTTGGTTGTTTGCTTGCAAAAGTACAATAAAACTTAATTCTTTATCTTTCATTCATTTTTGAACAGGGAAGTGAGCTTCTGTGCTGCTTGGTGATTCAGGTGGTTCAGATTTTTATCCTTATTTAAAAACAAACAAACCTCCCCCAAAGCCCCCAGAAGCATCTGGTACTTCCTTCTGTCTTGATTTTTTCAAAGGACAGAAATTCTGTCCAGGAATGGTCCTCATGCCCTTAAAGGTGAGGCAGAGGGTAGCTATACAGCAGCTTTATGCTAGGGATTAACATGTACAAGCTGCCCTTCTGTGTTTGAAACTTTATAGTGACTGTGCAATTAGATAGTAGGATCTTCCAGCCCCCTCTGAAGTCTGCGGTCTTGTTTTCTAAGCTGGTAGTCTAAGGACTCCGGTTTCCTTACTGGTTCATTCTTACTTTACCCTTTTCAGCTTTGTATATGTAGACTTGCCTAGTAGATACCTACAGAGGGAAAGTGTTCATAGATATTTCTCAAGGAATTCATGTCAAACAGTGGAAGAACACTGCCAGGACAATAGCATCCTATCCTGCAGTGGTGGAGTCAGTCATCTTCAGTCATATCTTAATGCCTAGCGTGGACCTCTCAATCTTCAGACCTGCCAGCAATAAGAGCTTTTGAACAGTACTTTGCTGTCTTATGCTCTGTAGTGTGAGGTGAAAATACCATTTCTTGAAGTGCTAGTGTTAGCAAGTTGTGTACATGTAACTGGCTTTCATTGCTTCATATATGGTTCTTAGTTATACATGTTTTATCTCTTCTAAAAAGAGAACACTCCATATGTATGAAAGTAGTAAAGTGTATACATTAAAAAGAACTTGTGTGGGCTGTGTAACTTGTGACTTATCCCATGTAAAGGTTGCCCAGTGTTTAGAGCAAGGCTTGCATCAAGCTGGGGAAGTGTTTGTCACTGGCAAATAAATTTCCATTCATGCTTGGATGCTATATGTTTGGCATCTGTATGCATCTTTCCTGTTGTACATTTGAGTTGTAATTTAATAAAAGTCCCTCTCTAAGTCTGTGAAAGAAACCTCTGGGTCTCCTCTTGTAATCACCTGCCATCTTGGGAGATCTGTCCATTGAGTTTGGAATTTAGACTGTGCATGGAGTTAACAATATGTTATATTTCTAGCATAGTTGCAGCTGCAGCACTGAATCAAAGTTTTGTCTGGCTAAAAAGAGCCCAAACACGTACTTTTATTTGTTAGTTATGTGATTTAGGATGGTCTGTTAGCAGATTCTGGATGTTTCCATCAGTAGTACTGAGCACTAAATTTAGTGAGGAAAATTGTGCAAAGGAAGATACATATACATTCTAGTTACTGTCTGCTTGTCTTTGCCCTGTATCTCCAAGCAGTACCTCCTGGGCTGGAGTCCCTTTCAAAATAATACTGGAGATATGAACTTTGAAGAAGTCTTGCTTTGCTGTCTGGGGGCTTAGGGGAGGGGTGTAAGAATCTGGACTGGTTTGTCTTTAAACATCTTGAGTATGAATTCAGCAACAGTGGTATTTGGTTTCATCCATTCTTCCATAATTTCTGCCAGTGTGTTCAATGCTGTGCATTAGCTGGCACCACAGTTGTTTTAATCCTTCGGTATACATTCCTTGCAGTACATAGGATTCTGTAACTGTAGATTGGCTTGCTGTAATTCTTTTAAATGCAAAATTTTGTCCAATGTACATCTTTTCCCTTTATCTTGATGTTGTAAATGTTTCAAACCTAGCACATAGTTGTAAACAGCTTTGATTAACATTCTTTTGCTTTTCTGGTTTTGAAAGGTTTCTAAAGGTTCTCTTCTATTGTGTAGCAACTTAAAAAGTTGTCAAGGGTTATGAAAGCTTGTTAAGGAGTAAGCCACATGACTTGAAATTAGACACTCAGACCCAGAAATTAGTAATATTAGAAGCAAATATGTTTTCTAGAGATTAAGATGAGTCTGCTTGGGGGGGCTGGTGAGGTCGGGCTCACCTGAAGAGTGGATTTGTTAGCATGTAAGCCCTGTTTCTGAAGAGGGAAGAGGATAGGGAAAACCATAGAAGCAGGCAGACTCTTTAAGCAATGCATTTTTCTTTAGAACCACATGGAGTTCAAGTTTTTCAGACATTGCATATAGATTGGATGACACATGTAGGGCTTTAAAAACTGAGTGATTCAGGTGTTCAGCATCATTTGTGATGCCTGAGGGTACCTCAGGACCCACAACATACCTGTCAGTGCTTCAAATGTCTTGGGTAACTTCAAACAGCACTGCTTGCCTCCATCTAGGCACCTGAAGAACTTGATCTGGAAACTACTGGGTAAAATTCTTTGACCTAGTTTTGCCAGGAAGGCTAATCTAGGTTATGGCTTTCCCCTACTCCCCACTGTAATGATTGTGGTTACCCTGATCTATAATGCTGTACCTGTGAGCAGTTCTGCTCTCCTCAGTACTGTTCCAAGAAAGCAATAATAAAACTAGTTGTCCGTAGCATGTTCCAAACAGAACCCTAGCAACCTGTTAAACCATGGAGAAAGAAGACTGCCTGCATAGTGCTGTTTGGAGAGGATCAAGTGACTTGTTGCTTGTGAACCAGCTGACCACATTGACACTTTGTTCTGTGCTCACTTCCTTCTTTGAAAGCATTTTCCAGAGCTTTGACTGGGTTAAACAGCAGTAAACAGCTCCCCTGCCCCCAGCTTCCTGCGCAGCTCTGCTGATCAAGCAGCTCAAGCTCTCAGATGTCAGTGTTCCGCAGCCATGGCTTGTCTTGAGCTGGCAGAGTGTCTACGTGTGGCTTAGGGGGTGTAGAGGGTGGGAACTTTGGTATCATTGAAGTTCAGTGGGCTGACTTGCTGTAAGATGAAGATAGAAGGCAATATTCCCACCTTCTAAAAATGAGTAGTTTCTTTAGTTGAATGAAGCTTATCATATCTGCAGAGGATCTGGCTTGGAGTAGTGGCAGTTTCTGATACTGGTTTGAGATCACTGCAAGATACAGTGGCTTCCCAAGTAGCAGCTGTATGTTTTGTGAATCAAGTGCCATGAAGCTTTATTATAATTACTTAGCAGTTTCATGCATGTTTTTTTTGTGTGTGTTCTTTTTTTTTTTTTTAACTGAAAAAATATATTTATCTTCTGTCAGTTCTTGTGAGCATTGACCAGGAGGCGCAGCGCTCTTCACACTGAAGACAGCATGCAGTCCTAGTGTCCACAAGTGATCAGACTGCCACCAGTCATTACAACACAGCACTGCTCTTATATGCTGAAATGAATGGCCATATATGAACCATCCAGGAAGTCTACTAGCATAATATAAAAGAAAAATCTTTATGTTGCTGCTTTTTGTGACTGAGTTACTGGTTGTTTAGTAACTCCATAGTGCCACACTCTCAGAACTTGGTTCTTTGCTCACAAGACATAAGAAGAGAAGGACATGAAACTAGAAATAGTGTATTGATCTGCCTTTAATTCTGCACTGTGGTAATTGTAGAGTAGTGAGGCTGGGGTATGCAGTGTCATGCTTAATGTTGCAGATGGATAAAACTTGCAAACTCAGTATTCATGCTGTTAGCTATTCATGAAGTGACCCACCTCGAGTATGTGAATTCAGGCAGGAGATGCATTCTGGAAATGAAAAGGTATTCTGTGTTCTATTGAAGTATTTAACATGCAATTGTTGTCACTTTTGCTCCAGAAGTTGCTAGTGCAGGGAGTAAACTTCCTGAGACAATACTAAATCAGCAGTCCTTTGTTTCTGTTTTTATTTGAGCACGTGGTCACAGTGGTTAGTGATGCACCAGCCCAGCTTCCTCACTGATGGCTGCTGGCAAGGGAACCTTCAAGAGTCTGGGGCATTGTGTACATCCTGTGCAAGAGCAGAACTCCAAACAGCAGCTCCTCTTGTGCTGCTTTCAGAAAAGAAACAGGTGAATTATTTTTTTCTCTTTGAAGAGATCAAAATATTCTAGAAAGTAGCAGGAAATTGTTTGCACAGTAGGCAATGTCCTTCACGTTTAGTTTTGGCCTGGTGAAATTGTTTTGGGGGGAAAAGCTGGAGAACTTGCCAAAGGTTTCCACGTTCACATGTTACAAGGTGTAAACTTGGCCAGAACAAAGATCTCTTTCTTTTGGATCTGTATAGCTTGACTTACTGATGCTCTATTCTTTTGGCAGACAGAAGTGAAATGCTTGGTACTTGTGGAGTACAAGATACTAGTGAGGGTTGGGATTTGCCCAATGGAAGATAGCTCCAATTCTAAGGGAGGAATAAAGCCTTTAGGAAAGATTAAGTCATATATGCAACAATCAAAAGAAGAAGGCACCCCCTTTGACACTCATTGCTTTTCTTATAACCCATCAAGGATACTGCGTTACACAGTTTTTCTTCTAGCACTTTAGAGGCACCCATCCCAGGTGCAACACCTTGGGTTCCAAACTGCTTTAAACTTGATGTCGAGAAGGTCAGAACAAACACTAGACAAACTCAAAATTTTGAGTATCAGAGTGAGAATATAGTTCCTCTTGGTATTCTAAAAGGACCCTGAAGAGCCTCCAGAACTTGGAGTCCCTTTTCTTATTTTAATTCATAGTTTCTTAATTGGATGTTTTGAAGTATAGGGATGACCTGACACTGAAAGATGAAATTAATCATTGATCCAGTCTTCATAGTAGTGTTTTTATAGCAAAGCAAACACTAAATTCTAATGCAAGCTAAAGCTTAGACACTGGAGGATCAACACCAGGAAGGGGCAGTCCCTGTGTCTATGCCATTTGTGATAACTGTCAAAGGCAGATTCCTAAATTTATTTGACTTTCATGGTTTTTAACAATCGTACACCAATCAGGACTCCTTCAGTGTTGTGTAGAGGATGCGTTTACATTCTGCACAGGTCCATTCTCATTCTATTTGCTTCCATATCACAGCTAAATTCTTAACCTCTCAAGTTATCTAGGCAATTTTCATTCTCTGATGCCATTCCCCTTTGCTTCTGGCAATATTGTCATTTTGTTGCTTCTATCTTTTTCAACAAAGCATGTTAAGAATGCTGTGTGTGTCTTTAGGGCAAAAATAGAGTGGCATGAGTATGTAAGAGCTTTAACAGTCTCTGAACAAAAAGGCAAGGTATGAAAGTAGATTTACAAAGGTATAACATTCAAGTTACTGAATATTATCACAGTAACATGATCTTACTTTAATAGTTTTTTTAATAAAAACCCAAATGTAGCACCGCAGCATTTCTGTGCTGCTTTGAAGCCTTTGATTCAAGACCCCATCAAAACAATTAAGCTGGAAGGGCCATGATTTGGTACCAGACTATGGGCTAAAGGGGAGTTACATAAAAAGGAAATTTGTGAGAGGAAGGCAGAATGCTGCAGGCTTGAGATGTGGTCATGTGGTTGATCTCAATGTGTTTGAAGGGCAAAAGTAACATTCATGCTATCTGACCTAAGGCAGCTATGTTCTGTAGCCTATAGTATTATAAGAAATAAATTTTAATATGAAGCACAAAAGCATTAATTTGAAGGATTAAAAATGAGCATGGGGGTTGTGTGAAAGAGCTGTAATAATTGAATACTGGTGATGGGCTTAAAACATGATACTGTAAATGCAGTTCTGTGATGTGTCGCCAGAGGGGTGCCTCATCAAGACAAAACTGAGCTGCATTGCTCAGCCATCAGTACTAGTAAGAAAACAGATATGCAGTCTCGTTGAGAGGATGACCTATAAACAGTTAAATCATTGTTACAATATTAATAAACTCAGTTAAGGAACAGCTGAAAGACTGACTGTAGCATTATAAGTAGAGAAGGGGAGTAGCTATTTATGCTAAAAATTTGTTGCATAAAATGAATATAAACAGATGATGAATCATAAAACAGTTTGGGTTGGATGGGACCTTAAAGATCACTGATGTCCAGCCCCCCCGCCACGGGCAGGGACACCTCCCACTAGCCCAGGTTGCTCAGAGCCTCATCCAGCCTGGCCTTGAACCCCTCCAGGGATGGGGCATCCAGAACTTCCCTGGGCAACCTGTTCCAGTGCCTCACCACCCTCACAGTAAAAAATTTCTTCCTGATATCTAATCTAAATCTCCCCTCTTTCAGCTTAAACCATTACCCCTCATCCTATCCCTACACTCCCCGAAAAGAGTGCCTCCCCATCTCTTCCAAGTACTGGAAGGCTGCTATAAGGTCTCCCTAGAGCCTTCTCCAGGCTGAACAACCCCAACTCTCTCAGCCTGTCCTTGTACGGGAGGTGCTCCAGCCCTCTGACCATCTTCGTGGCCCTCCTCTGGACTTGCTCCAACAGGTCCATGTCCTTCCTGTGCTGAGGACTCCAGAGCTGGATGCAGTACTGCAGGTGGGGTCTCACCAGAGCAGAGCAGAGGGGGAGAATCACCTCCCTCGACCTGCTGGTCACACTTCCTTTGATGCAGCCCAGGACATGGCTGGCTTTGTAGGGTGCATGCACACATTGCCATATCATGTTAAACTTCATATATGAAGTTAATATATGTGTATGTTTGTATATTTAAGTTAATGAACTTACTTATGATTGAATTTAGAATAACTAATGACCAGAGAAGTGAGTGGGAAGAGACTTTGCCAAGGACAGGGTTATATTTAGGAAACATTTCTTTACAAAGAGGGTGGTCAAACCCTGGAACAGGCTTCCTACAGAGGTGGTCAATGCCCCAAGCCTGTCAGTGTTTAAGAGGCATTTGGACAGTGCTCTTAATAACATGCTTTAACTTATGAGCCCTGCATTGGTCAGGCAGTTGGACGATATGATCGTTGTAGGTCCCTTTCAACTATTCTATTCCCCAGTTGCCTGGGATAGTGCTCGACTTCAGCCTATGAGACAAAAGACCTTTTTCTGTCTTCTGCTCTGACTTCAGCTTTATAGCTCATAGTGGTCTAAAATTTGCTAGACTCCTGTGGCAAACCCTTTCACCTACTCTTTCCTGACAGAAACTGAAAAGTGCCAATCTTTAGTTAACACAATCAGGATTTTTGAATGCTAAATTACTATTTCAGTTATTTAATACAGTCAACCCCTCTCCACATGTAGAACATGGCTAAATTGAGGCCCACTGCTTGTTCCAATGCTGTGGAGCGACCTCCAGGACTGGGGCCTAAATAGGTACTTGGTGGTGGTACAATACACTGAAAAGCTGTCCGGTTCATCCCACTTTATACATGTGTAACTTCAAGCTGGGTTTCCACTTACCGTTGCAAAGCAAGCATAAAGTTAAAGGCAAGCTTTATCAATTGCACCACACTTTGTCTAGCATCCAAACAGCTGAAAGGAGGTCAGGTTTTATATTTGCACTGACACCTCTATCTTAAGCACATAATTTTGCTTCATTGTAGTAATGAATACAAAAATACATTACAAATGATTGAGCTGGGCAAAAATGCACTAGGTCTGGTATTCCAGCCTTTAAAAGTGTATATATATTGAACACTTATTCGATGGGCATGACTGTGGAAAGGATTGAGGGAATTATGAAACCATCTAATAAAATAAAAATCCAACTGAAATTATCAATATAGTAACTACAAAGATTTTATTTTATTTATTCATCTGTACAACAGAGGTGAGACAATCCCAATAACTGAGTTGTACTTAATTGTCTTAATTTCTACAAAGTAAAGAATTGCAGTTCTGTGGAAGAATTGTTTCCAAACTCTTCAAGTCAAAACTGTAAGACCAAACAATGCAATTAAGAAAAATCATAAAAGGGACTTCAAATCACTCTTCCCCCTGTACTTCAATCTCAGTAGAAAACGAAACAGCCCTGCTTCCCCCATTTCAGGTGCATGGCTGGTGCTATTAAGACTACTCATTAGCCATGGTTTGGAGTCAGTTGTGCCTCAGACACAACAGTCTTACTACTCCATGTGATAAAGGAAAAAAACATCCATACAGCCACTTGAACATTGCATGTCAAGATAAACTATTGCTCAATAAAAAATTTAACCTGTGCCGGAGCTGTAGTCTTATTTCCCCTGATGTGTTGGACCCCAGCCCCCTGACAGACCTCTGTGCAGTTCCCGTTGTGACCTTTCTCAGTTGCCACCACCTCCCGTCTGTGCCCTGCATGATGGTGTAGTGCCAGCAGTAACCAGGATGGTCACATCCCACCACCCCACTGCTCTTCACCAGGGAGAGGTCTACAAGCAGGGCCTGAGCAGGACTGAACAATTATTCAGTAACATAAGGAGATGCAGGCCTGTGTTTCTTGATCCTTGCTCTAGTTTTCCTTACACCAGTTTAAGTCAGGAGCCCCTCTACTGAAGTCAGCGGGTTTACCTCCGTGTAAATGCAGAAGTGATACAGAAGCAGCATCTGCCACCCTGCACAGGGCCCTCGTGTGTCTGGCCCTTAATCTAAAGGCTTTATGAGAGATGCCCCATTGCCTTCAGTAGGCTTTTGACCAGACCTCAGTACACATGTGCAGCAGTATCATGTTCTGAAAATAGTTGCAAAAATGCAGATTATATTCTTCTAAAATGCTGTTTTACAGATTTTCCACTTCTCTGTGTGGCTTTCAATGCTTATCAAATGCATACAGCTTCATAATAATAAAAACCAAGAGTGAAGTGATTGCTACATTCAACTTAAAAGCAAATTTTATAAGCAATTTTCATATTTTATCATATTTATGATGGGGTGATTACTCTTTTCCAATTTTCTTTTATCTTCAATTCCACATGCATGCACATGCTAGAAAAAAAGAAGCTATGGATCGCAGTCTGTTTTGTTATAAAGACCTATTTAGGAAAAAGGGTTGTGGATGGATATCTCCAGTCTGTCCATGCTTCCTGCGGCTAGTTTAATTGTGTACCCTGTTAAGGAAAGTCTCTCCAAGTCACTGGTGAGCTAATGACTGAAGTTTAAAGTACTCATTATTACCTTCTATACAGTTAGCAAGCCATGTCCCTTTATAGCCTAATAAAAATTAACTGAATTGTTCAAAATCCCAAATTTCTAAACTAAAGCTCACATCAAACTTCAAAATAAATACAATTTAATACAAAATATTAGGAAAAAAAATTTTACTTGCAAAAACCTATGCTTGGTCTCAAAGGTATCCTATTTAACCTACTATATCCATTATGGAACACACTGGAATTATGTAATATGTGAGAAATAACTGAACATAGAATTGCAATTATGAGATCCACTGTGCTAGTAATTCACTAGCTCAATGTGTGTGTTCCTTTAAATTTGGTTACAAATACTGGAAAAAGAAAATACTGTCTCTACAAAATGCTGAGATCCTCTTTGTTCTTATGTAAACCAATGCAAAAAACCATCAGGATGTTTAAAGAGCTTCTCAACATTTTGCAGGACCACACCCAAGACAGGTTTACAGACTGTGATCATCTTTATAAAAGGAACTCCTTCAGAAGTAAGTTATTACAGCTGTGATAGGATGCGTCCCAACACTGTCTTCCCTGAAGTCTCTTTAAATGATGGCATCATGTTCATCACTGTAACAGAAACACAGTAATTAATCTTCTGCAGTACAAGCAACAGTCAACATGAGAAACAGCCACCCAGTTGCTGCTAAGAAGGTTATTTAGAGACCATCTTGCTGGGGGGGAAGGTGGGGGAGGCTAAGAGCACATTGATCTGGCAGTTACAGTCACCTGTAAACCAAGCCTGAAGTTAACAGAACAATTTTCATTTTGTCAACGCTCCTCCAGCTTCACTGGCTTTACTAACATTTCATTCAACGAAATGCAGGACCTTGCAGTTGGCCTTGTTGAACTTCATGAGGTTTGCACAGGCCCACTTCTCAAGCATCCTGGCATTTTTGCCTTTCTCTTTGTTGGGTTGCATTGCTCCTGAGCTTGCAGGAGCTGGTCCTTGAATATTAACCAGCTTTTGTGGGCCCCTCTTCCCTCCAGGGCTTTATCCCATGGTACGCTACCAAGCAGATCCCTCAAGAGGTCAAAGTCTGCTTTCCTGAAGTCCAGGGTAGTGAGTTTGCTGTGC
>NW_010134964.1:20417-20808 GCF_000699245.1 Pterocles gutturalis
TAAAGAGCCTGTATCCCTGCATTCCACCACTCCAGTCATAGGAGCCATCCCTCCATGTCTCCATTATGCCAATAAGATCACAGCCCTGCAGGCGTGATCTGCAGGCAGATCTAACTCCCAGAATTACAGAATGGTTTGGGTTGGAAAGGACCTTAAAGATCATCAAGTTCCAACCCCCTGCCATGGGCAGGGGCACCCGATAGATGAGGTTGCTCAGAGCCCCATCCAGCCTGACCTTGAGTGTTTCCAGGGATGGGGCATCTACAGTCTCTCTGGCCAACCTGTTCCAGTGTCTCACCACCTTCACAGTGAAAAATTTCTTCCTAATGTCTAGCCTAAATCTACCCTGTTTCAGCTTTAATGCATTACCCCTTGTCCTCTCACTACACTC
>NW_010134966.1:0-1085 GCF_000699245.1 Pterocles gutturalis
TCTCCCTTCTCCAGGATCGTTGGCTGGGAACGGGCTGGGCCTTTGGTCATCGGGTCGGGGGGGGAGGAATATCACTGTGTATCACTCATTTGTATATTTGTATATAGGATTATTTTCAATATTATTGTAGTTTAATTATTAAATTGTCCTTATCTCAACCCACAAGTCCTTTTTTCCCTTTACCCCTTTACCCTTTAATTCTCTCCCCTATTATTGGGTGGGGGCGGGAATTGTGTGAGCGGGTGTGTGTGTTTTGGCCCCCAGCCAAGGGCTAAACCATCACAATCAGTTTAATTCATTGCTAGTTAAAATTAGTTTGGATTGCGAGAAACAATTACAAAAATAATAAAAACCCTTCTCTTCACCCTTTGCCCCAGTTAAATTACTCCATTGTTCCCAATTCATCTGTCCAGCACAACACCAAGAGGAGCAGGGGGGATGGTGAAAAGGGGGTTAACAGTCAGAAAAGAACATCTCTGCCCCTCTTTCCTCCTCACACTTCTCCTCTGCTCCAGCTTGCGTCCTCTCCATGGGATACACCATTTCTGTGGCCAAGGCCAGGTGTTGTTCATTTCCTTCTGTCTTGCTTTTCTCTTTTATACTCACAGAATCACGGAAATATTGAGATTGGAAGGGAACTCTGGAGAACATCTAGTCAAATCCCCCAGCTGAGGCCGGGTCAGCTAGAGCAGGTTGCTCCAGACCTTGTCCCGGTGGGTTTAGAATACCTCCATGGATGGACACTCCACACCACCTCTAGGCCACTGATTGACCACCTTCAGAGTCAAAAAGTGTTTTCTTGGGTTCAGATGGAATTTTATATATATTAATAAGATCCCTCCAAGCCATTTCTTCTCCAGACTGAACAGTCCAACATCTCTCAGACTTTTCTCCTAGGAAGGATTCTCCAGTCCCTTCAGACAGCGTTGTGGCCTTTGCTGTACTTGCTTTAGCAGGTCAACAAATTTCTTGCACCGGGCTGCCCAGCACTGGGCACAACACTCCAGATGTGGCCTCACCAGTGCTGAGCAGAGGGGAAGGGTCACCTTCCTCCACCGGCCAGCAATGCTTTTCCTGATGCAGCC
>NW_010134968.1:0-8570 GCF_000699245.1 Pterocles gutturalis
AATAGCGCAGGCGTTAGGCTCCTGTCCCGCCTTCGCGCCTGTCAGGCGAGGCGCCGCCCGCTCTGTGGGCCCGGGAGCCTTCCTTCGCGATGTCGAAGCTTTAAAATGTCGGTCTGGTCTCCTTCCCTGATGTCTTTCAGGGAAGGGAACGGTCGAGATGGTTCTCCCGTGCTGCTGAGGTGAGGTGTGAGTTCTGGGCCTGGTTTGGGGGTGTGGGGTCTCGCTGGCCGCCTCACCAGCCCGCCACGGGCCCCGCAGCAGCTCCTAAGGCGCACACCTGTGGTAGGTACGTGTTTGGGTCAGTAGCGGAAAAAACGTACCATACAGGCATCTTGCTTGGCTTAAAAATAGAGTTTTTGCTGAAGGAGGCAGAGAGGAAACTTGGAAGTGCTCGTTTGGAAGAGGAATGGTTGGTTCTTTATCAGCTTGTTCTGGCAAGCCACTCCTCTGTGGTGTGCTGCTCTCGCGGTGGAAATACAAGTTGCTGCAGGAACAGTGCATTTTCTTAGAAAAATAGTATTTTTTAATGTGTAATTGCTGCTTTCTGTCAGTCACAGTTGTTTAGGACCTTTAAGGGGAGCTAGTGGAGAAGGGAGTGATATTTTCTCAATGCACCAAGTTAAATAATTGGATAAGGTAATGTGGTAAACGGTTTCCTCAGATGAGGTAATGTTAATGTTAGACCTAAGTTTCTTAACAACATCTTAAAATTTCCTTTTATTTTGATATATGGAGGTAGTACTTGTGAAAAATAACTGGTTTAGTAGCCTCACAGTTTCCAGTTACTTAATGAAATGCGTGAGTTATGTGGCTATTTTCTTTGCACATTTTAAGAATTGCCTGTTGGTATAGTTGCTTTCCACTATACTAGGAAGAATATAGTTGTCTTAACAGCTTAAGATGTTGGAGAAGTTGCTTACCCAAGCCAGTATAATTTTTTTCCTTTTAGATGTTGCTGTTAAATGCTGTAAAAAGTACACTCCAGCCTAGCTGTTTCTTTCTACATAGTCACAGTTCTGTTTACCAAGTGTATGCATTAAAACCCACGGAGGACGCTTTGCCTCAGGTTGGGCTGAGACCTCTTTGCAAACATATGTTTGCCTGACTGAGAATTGTGGTGTTGCCTATAACAATATCTTGAGTGCATGTGAAAGATGTAGCTGTACACGTGACTTTCTCTGGTTTTAAAAGGTATAAAATTCAGGGTTTCCTTTGTTATCCCATTTTCAGTTGGGATCTGTGGGGCCTATTTGGGCAGGTGGCATCACATCTGGGTTTGGAGCTAATGTTAGAAATGGCTGTTGTGTTTGGTAGATTGGTAAAATGTTCTGCTAGTGTAGGTATGTTGGGTCTTTAGACTTTTTTTGACTTAGTACTGCTATGTTTTGCACAGGTGTATGTAAGAAATTAAAGTTGTTGTGTTTGTTCACTTTATGTTTTACGTGCCTGATTCTTGATTATATCATGACAGGCTACAATATTGAGTAGCAACACAGCTGAAAGATATACACACTGTTAGCTGATCGTCACAGGTGGTCTGAATGCCTGTTGCCCCTGTATGTTCTGAAATGGCTAGGCATGTCAATAAATCACTTGGACCTGGCAAATTCTGTGAACATGGAACCACAAAAACACTGTTTTGGGTGGGGAATTTAAATTCATTCTGGAATTTAAGCATTGCTCTTGACTTAAAAATAAATTTGAGGAGCCATGTTGGACAAAATACACTTAACTCAGCTGAAATTGCTGTTCAATGTTACCAGGTCTTTCTTATCCTGATTGTTTGAAGCTGATCTTCCCAAACCTGCAGACTTAAGTCTATTCAGTTTGAAATTATTAATTATTAATAATGGGCAGTGTTCAGATAGCACGCAAATGCATATAAAAGAATAATTATGATTTGTAGCCTACTAAATATTTGTTTTCTATGTAGCATGTAGATTGCATAAAATTGGTATGATTGCCTGCTGTATTTCTGCTTGTGCACTGTTTGCATGCTGTATGTATACGCAGGCAGTGTGTGTTTTTGTAGAGGACTACAGGAACTAGACACTTAAACCCACCTGAATCACACTTCTTCACAGTTCATGTAAAAATCCATTTCAAGTAACTATGTTGAACAATGGATTGCAGGGGGATCTGCCAGAACAGCAATGTTTTCTTTCTTGTTGCAGTCTGTAAGATGACTACGATAACCTCTTCAAGAGGAAATACAGAAGTGGTCAGTGCCAGAAGAACAGAATCACATGATATTTCTGATATTATTGGCCTCTTCAGCAATTTTACTGAAGTAGTTTTTGGAAGGATTGATGTCATGTACCTTTTGTAAGTAACAGTATTTTAGGGACACTATATTACCTTTCTTGCAGGAAACTTTTCTGACATTTTGAATGTAACATAACATTACAAGCCTTTACATGGTGTAGCATAATGACTTTTAACAAAAACACAAAGAAAATCTGGTTCCCTCTCTTCTTTGCATCACACACGCATGAGTTTGTGCAGGCGTGGATCACTGCTGCCAGCATGGTGGGCAAGATTTGATGCTGTAGTAGCTTCCTCTTTATAAAAGTTCAGAAGAAAGACTTTTGAATAATAACTGATGAAGCTCTCAGATTCCAGTGTCTGCTGTCTGGTCCTTTTAACGGAATCCTCCTGCCTGTTGGAGAGTGATAGAAGTGGAGGGTCAGGGACGAGGGTTTCTAATCGCTGTGTGGCTGTGACCATTCTGTTTTCTTTTCCCGTGTATGTCTAAATCTTATCCTTCCCTTCCAATTTCCCCTTAATGAAAGGAATTGGTTATTTTTTGCCTCTCTATTCTGCCTTGGGAGACAGCCTCTGTCTGCCATAAAATATGTTTCAATGTGCCTCTTCTTTTTATGCCCCCAGGATACCTAATGTCCTCCATGTTTTGACATCTGTAGCCTAGCTGCTTGCATGGCAGTGTCCCTAGCGGAAATGGGTGGCTGTACCCCTATCTTCATCACTGAAGAGAGCGATGAACCTGTGCTCCATCTTTCTGTGCAGTGATGAACAGCAAGCAGACTCTGTGAAGTGCTAATGGGTCACTTAGGTTTTTTTTTCCCTCTTGACTTAGCTGGTATCTGAGACATCTGCCATTATTTGGGGGAAAAAATAGCTGTATGAAGAAACATGCAAAGAAGAGGGAGCATTTAAATGTTGCCTATCAAATTCATTGTAACTGAGGATTTGAAAAATCATGTGAATTGTTGTAATGTCAGAATACACTAAATAAATACTTGGAATTGAAGCAACAATGTCAAGTTAGGATGTGGGCGATGAAGTTATATTGAGGACTGATCCTGGGAGCCGTTTTGAACATTGTTGATTTTGCTATTCTAACAGGCACAGTTAACAGTCACTTTTCTTTGTGTAGTTTCTTCAACTTTTGCAAAATTAAATTGTTTTCCCAGAGAAAAATCCAATCTTGCTTTGACACTCTGCAATGAGAAGGATGAGGGTATAGCCCATGCTGTCTTTCTGGACTATCCAAATTGGAATATCACTGATCAGTCTGATTGGGAATCATTCTTGCATGAAAACTACATTAACCATAAATGCACTGTAAGTAATTTGTGTGATTTTTAGTTGAGTTTTCATTTAAGGCTCAGGTATGAAAAATACGCATAGGCATCTGAAATCTCTTTTGGGTAGATCTGAGGCATTCAGGCTAAAGAAGGTGATCATCAGATTGCTTACTAAACCCTCCAGTGCTCGTGAGAACCTGTGCTTTTGCCACTACAGTGACTGAAGGTAACTGTAAGAATGGCAGTTAGGGAACGCAAATCGTTTCTTTGCCAGACATGCAGAACATGCCTGATGCATGGTGCTAGCACTGAGAGCACTGTGAATCACAGCTGGCACCAATATTTTAATTCAAAAAACCTGTCCAGCTCTGATGTTATCTAACAGAACATTTACCTGGGAGGTGGAGTCCTTGCTCCAAGGTCCTCACAGTAAGGGAACTGGAATTTTCATTTCTCACCTTTTGGAATAAAGTTTTGCTATTTTACAGAACTGAAGGCGTGTTTAGTGGCTTTAGAGAAAGAATAAGGGACAGGAAGCGTTCCCCTGCTTGCAGGATGGTGATGTTAACACTGGGTGGAGGAGGACCGTGCTGACGGGAGTGTCTTGGCTCTGGAGTAAGCTTGTTTGGTGCTGGTGTGCAGATTGCTGCATGCTGTTCTGTGTGGTGGCAGTTTTCATACAGGCTCCGTGGTCAAGTTCATGAACTACTCTTAGGAACTATGGACTACAAATAGGCCCTTAGAAGTTCAGGATTCAAATGCTGCCCATCATTCAGTCCAGCCAGAAACTAGATCCTGTGATTTTTTTGAGAAAAAGATGGAAAATGTTAACCATAAGCACTCAAAAGCCAGGCAGCACATGCCAGAATAAGGTATTGACAGTACTGAAATTATCTCTAGACAGCTTGTTCATCAGTTTTCCAATGTTGTTCTGGGTGAGGTTAAGCAATGGCTTGCAGAAGAACTGACAAATACAGCAATTGTATTTGAAAATGCTGTGTGCTGTTAAAAGAAACAAAATTATTACAGCCAAAGGAAGTATAGGAAAAAACCATGTAATTTTCCTGTAATCTGTTTTCTTTGTCGCTTGAACAGTACTTTGTGTGCAGGCGTATTGCAGGCACAACCACTTCATTCACTGTGCAGCTGCAGCTGCTCCTGTTGGGTTATGGTGTGCTGTCCCTTCTGCAAGCTCTTCCTCAGGCGGCCTGCTTGTCAATATCTCTTGCAGCAAAGCTGCAGCTGACTGTGGAATGCAGGGGTATACAAAGACAAAAAAAAACCCCAAAAAACAGATCTTGAGTATGTTAGGAATTACTACTCATAGACAGGAGTGAAAGGTACTTTAGAACATAGACAAGGAGCAGAAGAACTCTTTTTCTAGAAGGGAGCTTATTTTCTAAAATATGTACAGAAGATGCAGTATGTGTTTTATGCTTCTGCACTGACAAAACAGCTGAGCCCGTGATGAGTTATAACTAGATGAGACATTGTGTGTTAACCGCAGGTTAAATCCGTGTAGATGTGCTTTAGAAACTGAAGATCTTCTGAAAATATAATTTCTCTAAAAGTCTAGGTGGCAAGTCTTTTTGCCAGAGCACAGAAATGATAAGATAGCCTAAAGGTGTAAATTAATAATTGAGTTGTGCAGAATTTAATTAGTAAAGATGCTTTACAGGATTGCCTGGTTTCTGTCACTGTTTGGAAACACTTACAGGTCAAATCTTGCTTCCTGGGCCTCTTGGACAAAACTTTATTTTTTTTTCTTCTTCTTCCTTTTTCATTTGCGTTTAAAAAAAGCAAACAAAAAAGAGAAGGCTGACTTTTAGAAATAGTTTTTGATGTTTATTCGTTACAATAGCCTGTTGTTTTTGCTCTGGCCCGTATGCTGCGACCTCTATTATTAAAATCGTTCTTGTGCTAAATTTGCTGAAAATTATTGGTGACTCTAGCTATGACATTTTATCTGAATATTAAACTATTGAGAAGACCTCAAGTTTTCCCATTTAAAATATTTTTTTGTAGGAATATTTCATGTACAGGTAGACCTTTATTGACTCAGCATTTGACTCAGCAAGAGAAGACAGCTGAATTATAGCACTTTCCACTCCGTAGCACAAGGGTTTTGCTTTGCTAGTCTTTTTCCGGGTTAACTGGAGGCACATAGGATAAAGATGTCTTTTAGTCTGCCCTGTTTCTGCCTGGATATTTAAATGTGTCTAGCGATGTAAGCTTAAGACATAATTTTTCTTCTTTTAAAGAAAAATCATTTTAGGAGTATGAGAAGGATGTGAGTTTTTATTTTTTTAAACCTGGAAAGAATGTCTTTATCAGCCAAATGTTAAATTAAATGCTAAGATTTAGTTGTTAATTGTTAGTCTGGAATTAATACTGCTAAATATGAAACAATGTATGTGCATTGTAGTCAAACAATAGTAAGATTGAGTGCAATTAAAAATATTAAAAATGTCTTTTAATCCCATAACTTCAGCCATGCATGCTTTGAAGTTACTTATATATGTGAAGCTACTCATTGTGAATGCAGATCATATATATTGGAAATAAATGTGCATATTAATACTTGGGTTGACTTGATAAATATCGGATGCATGGTCTTTAGATTTTCATTCCTCATTTTGTAGCCTTTGAACACATTGTTCATGCATCTTTTTGTGGCAAAAGAAGAATATGCGGCTGGATGTTCCCAAGAAATTGTTAGGTGAGTTCATACGTAACTTTCTGTGGTGAAGCATGTGCACTCTCTCACCATCATCTGGGGAGGCTGTGGAGTTTAAAAATGCCTTGAGGTGATCACTGGATCAGAATTAAATATCTCTCTAAACAGTCTCGGAAGGTAATAAAACATAAGCTTGTGTTATCAAATGTGTACTGTTGGCTTTGAAACCGAGCTGGTACAGTTCCAAGTATGCTTCCCAAACAGTGTTAAAGTTTAGCTGTATCTTTGCTGTACTTTTCCACAGGTGCAAGGCAGATTGATTTTTCTTTTTTTTGTAGATTTCCACTTGTAAAAATCAAAGCACCTCACAGAGCAGGAAACTTAAAAAGCTGTAGATGTTTCTGGAATACACTTGTTCCTGGGTAAACTGTTGATAGTTTGTTAGCTACAAATTATATGGTAAAGCTGCAAATGATACAGTAGAAACAGCACAATATGTTACTGTGTTAGCTCAGTACTCAAATGTAACCATTGCTCAGGTTATTTGGTATAGCTCAGAATTTGCTCACACAAACAGAGTGACTTGTGCTTGGTGCTGTTGCTGTTGAATTTACAGTTACTTTGTCATGTCAAGCCAGATCATCCAGATGTCAAATCAGAGATCTGCCAGCAGGGATCTGGCATCTTTAATTTTTTAGCCACTGGGGAACTGATATAAAAAGGTGGATATTTGAAATCGAAGGATTAGGAAATTAAGAGATAAATGAAAAAAAAAGTTAAAAAGATTGCCTAGATGAATTTCATATGATCTTATTTGTCATAAATAAAATGTTTTAACTTTTGAGCCATGTGGACTCATGAAGGAAGATTAGAGACACTGGAGAAAAAATTTTATATATTGAAAAAGTAGCTGCTGTAACTGATTGATGGGTTTTATGGTTAAAGACTGAATACAGTTATGTTATTTGTCCAGGAGAGCTTTTATCACAGTACCAGAACTGCAGTTTATACTGGTCTTCATACCAGCTGATGAGAATTTAGGTAAGAATTGAATACTATTCTTAAAATACTGAGAACAATCTCAAATCTCATTGTCATTAATATACACTGTGTTGGTGGGCTTTTTTTGTGTTTTCTTTTCAACACTGAGACAGTTATCATTTTCTGACCATGCATGAAACACAATATTAAAGTATCCTCTAATGGACATAGCTTGCAAAAGAGGTTTACGTGGTTGCTTGTTTGCTCCAGCAGTCTGTTCGGCAGTCTGTCCATTTCCTGCAGTCTTTAAATGTGCCAGAAACATATAGGACTTCAAACAGGAGTAAAGATCTTGAAAATAAATTCCTGTGAGTTTTGTGAAGGCTTCTGGCTGAATAGAGTCAAGAGACTGAAATCAGTGCTTGCACTTTGAGAGACAATGACTAATAGGCCACTTGAAACACACACACACACATATATATATATATATATTCAGATGCACACATATATATAAATTCATATGTGTCAGCCAGGCATCGTGCCTGTACATCAGAACCAGTCACCTCAGGTGCTTTCTCTTATTTAGCCAAGTGAATACAGGATAGAGAGATGACACTTTGAGGGTCAGAAGGGCGCTAGAGACATGGAAGGAAACTAGGATTATTTCTTTTAGAGCAGAGGTACAAGGATGGAGAATGCGCATTTTAATTGGAGAACAGCACCTGACCTGGGATCCTGGGATTTCAGTCTTGACTTCAGACTAATAAACCAAGTATCTACTTAATGACTGGTTTTGGGGTGTTTTTTTTTTTTTTTGGTTTGGTGTGTTTTGTGTGGTTTTTTTTTGTTTTTTTTTTTTTCCTTTGAGCTTTCCTTGAAGTGAACTGGAACTTTTTCTGAAATGCCAGTTTCTGGGGATCTTAGTTCCAAGTCATGCTAAAAAACTCCGTAGTGGTGTGTCAACTACAGAAAAGAGTACCTGAATAAAGGCTTTTGTCAAACCTACCCTAGCAACAAATGTCAATTTTCCTTCAGCATAATGAGTTCTTACAGACTCTCCAGTGGCATATAGTATTGATTATAAGACTAGTATTTCTGTAGGGATTTGATCCTACCAACTTCTGATTGCTTTGAAGTTTATTTAGGTTTGGGGTGCTGGATTAATTAACAAATTAATTGTTTGAGTAACTAATCCAGTAACAGTTCTTTCACATGTTTATACTACTGTCATTTCAGCTTAATTGTTTAACTTAAAAGACTTAGAGCATTATGCCATCTGTGGTTGAAGTTCAAAACTCCATTTTCCTCAAACAGTTTTGCTGATAATGTAATATACCATAATAATATATAATGAATATATAATA
>NW_010134969.1:0-919 GCF_000699245.1 Pterocles gutturalis
GTGTCGTCCCTCCTTCTTGCCTGGGCTGGGGAGGGCCTGTGTTCTTCCCCGGCCGCATGTCCCCTCTCCTGGTGTGTCCAGGCAGCCTGGGGGAGTGCCTGCCTGGCCCTGGGTGGGGTGGAGGGAAGGGGTCCGCTGTGCAGGGAGTGCCAGGCTGCCCCATGTAGCACCCCTGGGTCACCTCAGCTCTGGGGGAACAGAGGGCAGCCGCAGGGAGAGGGGAGTTGAGGGTCTAAAAGCGTGTCTGGGGGAGGGACAATGAGTGGGCAAAGTTTCCTTCCCATTTGGTGTGGGTGTGGGGAGAAGCGTTGCTCCTGGCCGCTCCTGGACAGGGCCCTCTGCGTGGCACAATGCTGGTGGCTCTGTCTCTGCTTCCTCTTGGCAGAGCTCGGGACACTCGGGCATGCTGGTTGCCTCTGAGAAGTGGTGGGAGGAGTGCAGGCACGCTCTTGGAGTGAAAAGCAGGTATGAAGAGAACCTGTGGTCACTCCATTGTTGCTTCTGCAGAGCTGCGGTTGTGTTGGCTGGGGTTGTGACAGTCTTCCCTGGAGGGGCACAGCCCCGGCTACTAGCCCAGGATTTGTTCTTCGGTTACTAGATTGAGAACCAGAGTGACCAGTAATCTATTCCATAACATATATGGCATGCCCAGTATACAGGTGAGAACCCTTCCGGAAGATCATCCCTTTCCTACTGGTTGCGGTGCCTCTCGGTTTCGGATCTCTCTTCTGGCTCCGGATCACTCTCCCAAGGCCTTCCTTCCCCCCCACCTCACACCCCGGTCAGCTCTCAGTCTGGCACGCTCGGACTGTTATCTCTGTTCCGTGAGTTTCAGGACCCTCCCTCTCCGGCATCATTAGCTGGGGCCAGGTGGTTGCTTTTCCCCTACCCTGGTCAGTTCTCAGTCTGGGATGCTCGG
>NW_010134970.1:0-311 GCF_000699245.1 Pterocles gutturalis
GCCCATCATCACCATCGACCCAGCATCCCCGCAGTCCCCGGAGTCCGTGGACCTGGTGAACGAGGAGCCCAAAGGCTGCGGTGGCCTCCCGCCCTCGCCCGAGGAGGATGAGGAGGGGCTGGTGATGAGGGCCAAGGAGCCTTCCTCCCCAGGTACTGACGATGTTTTCACCCCTGGGACCGGTGACAGCCCCAGCAACCAGCGGATGCTGCGATGCCTGAGCGACCCAGGACCCCGGCCGGAGCCGGAGGAGGGGGAAACCTTCATCCCCAAAGGGCCGTAGCGGTCGGCACGCGAAGCTTCCGTCACCT
>NW_010134971.1:0-273 GCF_000699245.1 Pterocles gutturalis
TTCCAACCCGGGTGATTCTATGATTCTATTGTATAAAAATATATGCAGACATTTTCTGAAAGTACATTTTAATTGGGTGTCTTTTACTTCAGTAATAATTAGGCAAAGGCACCATTCCCAAAGTTTAAGCACGATGTCCACAAGAATAAAGAAGGCTTACATCTTGAAAGAAAACTATTTAAATGAAGATGTTTCTGTTCATTCTCTTCCTCTCTTTCATCTACAGAGAGACGTGGGCGGGGGGGGGGGGAATATCCCCACCAATAATTCCCC
>NW_010134971.1:304-2524 GCF_000699245.1 Pterocles gutturalis
GCAATAGTTCCCTCTAACAGTGCTGTATTAGTGCTTAAGATGTTGTACTCAAACACAGAAGAGGTTTTTGCTAGGGACTGAATTACTTCCCCGATCATTGCCCAGAAACATTATCATCCATCGAACTGAATAATTAGAATGGAAGAATTCCACTTATATATCTGGAATATTTCCACTCAACAGGTACTTCATCACTGTTGTAATCCCCTGTATTCTGAAGTTGTAAATTAATAGCTTCAAGATTAAGTTATTTATTTTGAATAAAGAGGAACAGTACAATTTCTTAAGCATCACTCCAAGTACGGACAATGTAACTACATATATGCAATCACCAGATGTGAACAGAGTAAACTGATGGCCAGAGAACATGAGAGAGAGAGAGGAAATAACTATGGCTGGTATTTGAAAGGGTATGTGAAAGATATATCAAATAATTTAAGTGAAAAGTAAGTAAAAGGACATGAAGGGGGAAAAAGGAATCTTTATTCATTCATAGATGCAACATTATGTATTAAATGGCAATAAAGCAGTGGCTTTGAAAATCCTAATGCAACAGAACAGGTAACAAAATGGGTACATATTTATGCCCATTTATGCTCAGAAAGATATAATCTTGTAACTTCCACTCCTTTTCCCACTTCGAAAGGGTTGTGTAACAGTCAGCATCCTGAAGCTGGGTTGTGACAGCTGTCAAGAGTTTTAAAAAGTTTGGGAAGTTGAAAGCCAGCAAGTGAAGAAAACCAGTGAATGTTTTAGCGGGTTGGATGTAGTTTGATGCAGATTAGATTCTTGGAAAACTGCAAGAGCTTTGGAAACACAGCAGCAACTGAGAATTTATTTTCTGTCCAGTACAACTAAGAGTCTCCTATGTGAAGGGGTTAGATAACCATGTTAACGAACTTAACTCAGACCAAAATGAACACCATGGAAGAAACGGCAGCACTCGTTTGTATCTCAACACATGCTGAAGACATATTCTGAAATCTTAAATGGGAATCCACCAAGAAAAGCCCCCACTTTCCCGATCTAGAGCAGATGCACAAACATGCACACCAAGCAGACACTGCAGCTCAGCGGGCCTATTTGCTTCCTTCCGCAGGCACAGCCATCAAATCAGCAGCTGAATGGACTGTGGCCACAGGAGTGCGAGATCCCATGTGGGGTGACTGGCTGGTGGCAGGGGAAGGGCAGGGATGCCACTCCTGGCAGCCCTTTACCAGGCGTTATCTGTAACATTAAGTTGCCCCTTACACTAGTGCTAAGTCAACCCCAGGGGACACCAGGTGGCCAGCCATTCTGGGATCTCTTCTCAAAGGACATGAACAAGGGAGGTGACAAGTCTAAACCTTGGGTTTACTTGTACACTGGGAAACATATGGCACTTATCTCCATGAGCTGCCCCTTTCTTCTGAGGGACAGTCAGATTTACTCGTCTTCTGAGCTGCCATTTGGATCATGAACAAGAAGAATGAGCAGACATCCCCAGTACAACTGCCACTTTTGCTAGAACATTGTTGTTACTGTCCCAAGACTGCTCATCAGACATTAGCTGAAGGTGTAAGGTTTTCTGGGAAAGTTTATGGACCACCAGAAGTAAAAAGGACAGAGTATTCCAAAGTGCACCTTTTTTTTTTTAACATCGTCAGTCGTGATATGGGTTCACTTTATTACAAATTTATTATTAATGCACAAAATATATATATGTGTGTGTGTATATATATATATATATATGTAGTCCTTACAGCCTAACTCATGGCAGCAGGTGATCATAGGAGGAGAGAAAGCTGAACGTTTGGGAGACTAATAAATTTCTTCCTTATATTAGAGTTCAAATATCTGTCTCAATCTACTGGGTTCTTTCTTTCTGTTCTCCCAAGGATGCCCGAGTGCTTCTGCTCTATATGCCTGTCCCTGCACACCAACAGCTCCTTCCCTGCCCTATTCCTCCCTCAAGTCATTGACCACTTACATCCTCCAGCCACTCTGGAATCTCAGGTATGATTTTGCATTAGAGGAAGCTGAAAAATTACATCATCCAGCACACTCTAGAAAGTTTAAAAGGTGTCTTGGTAACTCAGTGTTACCACTGTGCACGGGCTTGTTTCCCTCTGTATCATCCTTCCTCTGGTAAATTTCTTGTGCTGCATTTTGGTAGGGCAGCTTCTGTTTTTGACAACCCATCACTGACACCAGTAAGCTGGACACCCATAAAACCATGGG